>NC_056747.1:745733751-745746251 GCF_019279795.1 Protopterus annectens | reverse complement strand
TGACCCATGACTGCTATGCTAGACACATATCCAACCATATCATTGTTTGCTGATGACACCACATCAGGATGAATGGACATACAGAGAGGAGGTGACATCTCTGATCAGTTGGTGCAAGGGGAATAACCTTGACCTGAATGTAGGCAAGACCAAAGAGATTATCATCGACTTCAGGATAAGGAGAACAAACCACCCAGTGCTCAGGATCAATGGTACAAGTGTGGAGAGGGTTAAGAGTATGAAAGTCCTGGGTATACACATATCAGAAGATCTCTCGTGGTCAGAAAACACAAGCCAACTGGTCAAGAAAGCACAGCAATGCATCCACTTTGTAAGAAGGCTGAAAAAACTAAAAGAAAAAGCTCAGCTTCCTCCTCATATTCTCTTCACTTTCTATAGAGGTGCAATAGAGAGCATCTTCACCTTCAGCTTCACACTGTGGTTTGGAAGCTGCACAGTTACAGAAAGGAGGGTGCAACAAAGAGTGGTGAGGGTTGCAGAGAAGGTAACAGGTACCAGTCTTCCATCGATGCATCTTTAGTCTGCAAGAAACATCTGAAAGGCCACCAAAATAATACATGATAACACACATTCTGCACATAGACTGTTTAAGCATCTGGCATCAGGCAGGAGATATTGCAACATCCGCTGCAGGACTACAAGATTCAGTAGCACTGATTGGACTTCTGAACTCAGGCACTAGTCCCAGGGGTCTGGACACAAAAGTCATTTTTTTTTATTTATTTGTGCAATATATACTTAAATATATTCCCAGTATGCACAATATTTATTTATTATATCCATAATCAGCATTATTTAACCCACTCAAGTGCAATATTAGTCAAATAACTTGGGCATTGTTCAATCTGTAGTGTGTTTTGCATTACTTTAAATAGGGTAGTTAATTTAACTCAGGGGAGGGTATTCTTTTCATATACGAGTGTCGGTAAATGTCCCTGCTTTTTCTTGCATGTATTAGGAGTAGTATTGTATTTGTTAGTTAACTGCGGTGGTGGTGCTGCGGTTGTGTTGTCGCCTCACAGTAAGACGCTGTACGGTTCAATTCTCAGCTAGAGCGTCTTCTTCATGGAGACATGCGTGAATGGGTGTACCTTCGTTGAAGGTTGTGCATCAGGGCTGGCAACTCAGCACGTAAAAATCTACTGCCAATCATTAGCGGACCGGAGTTCCGCTGTGGCGACCCCTAACCGGGAAAAGCCGAAAGACACAACAACAACAACATTGTATTTGTTAGTTATTTTTATTCCTTTACTTGTATGTGTTGTTTCACTTTCCTTTGTAATCTCAAGAATTGAGTTGATGCACGAAATTTTCGTTTAGGCTACACATGTGTAGTTCCAAATGACAATGTTTACTTTGACTTTCAGCTTGATATATATATATATATATATATATATATATATATATATATATATATATATAGATATATGTGTGTGTGTATATATATATATATATATATATATATATATATATATATATATGTATATATATATATATATATATATATATATATATATGTATATGTATATATATATATATATGTGTGTGTGTATATATATATATATATATATATATATATATATATATATATATATATATATATATATATATATATATATATACAGATATTTCTGATTTCATGCATGCATTTAATGTAATCATGTGTTTATGTATTTGTGTATGTGTTTGTGTGTATAATCACATTTTGTGCATATGTCTATGTCTGTCTGCAAGAATTCATTTGCCTGCTGCTAAGACTGCAAGTATCAGCATGCCTTTCCGTATTCAAACTGTGCATGTGTATACATTTGTAATACAAATAAATCTCAATGTGTGCAGATTTGAATCAAATCCAAGACTATCAGCTGAATTTCTCCCTTTCCCCGAGGAGGTACACTGAATTGAGAATGTGTTAAGATATGTCAGCTTTTTCAGACCTTGATGGAGCTTTTACCTCCGGGGGTAAAGTGCAGTGGAAAATATCATTTGTCATGCTTAGTAGAGAAAAGTGATTTTCTCTAAAAGAAAACGTGATGTCAATGTTATGCTTTCATTCTTCTAAAATTTTCATAACTATGATTAATGACATTTAAAATGAAAAGAATGATTTTTTTCTGGGGTTTTTTGTATTTGTCTTCAAATAACCATTTATTCAATCTTTTCATTGTCGGTAGCTATGAAGTACATTATAATGTACCATTTTTAAGAATAAAAATAGAAAATGTCCTTCTGTGAAAGATGGTACCTTATTCAGGATAGGAGGTAGAAAATTTCAGCAGTCACACAGTCTGTGAGGTACTGTTTACCCAAAGGTGAAACTGTTGTGATGAAAACAAAAGAAATGAGCATATTAAAAGCAGAATTACAGTTTTTGTGTTGTGCTTGCCATATTTGGTACTTACTGTTTTATTGCTTATTTTATTAGTGCAAGGTTCAGCAACCCAGTGTGCACTCTGCATAGGGCTGCTACACAGAAAAAGCAGGGAGAAGGCCAATCCTAGAGAGAGATTTGAGCATTCTAGTTGGAGAATTTATATATTGCTGTGCACCAGACAGACAGCTGGGCTCAGCTCAGTACATAGCATAGTAGTTGTACACTATAAATAACTGTGTGAACACATTTCAGAGACATGTATATATTTTTAGCTTCTGGTATTTAAGCCATGTATTTGAGACAGATTCTGCTTCTTTTAACCGAGCTGAACTGAGGTGGGCAACCAGCCATAAATCTAAACTGACATACGAGATGACTAGAGTTTTCTGAGAATCCCAAAAACCATAAGTTGCCTGTTTTTTTTTTTTTTTTGCTTGATTATACTATTTACTGCATTTTTATTATCCTCTGCATATTTAATACTGTATGTTTATACTGTAAACTAAACTGCACTGTTTGTACTGCATTTGTGCGCTTTACTGTCCTATTAAATTGTATTATGTTCTTTTAACTGTTGCTTTTTTTGCTATTTTATGTTCTTTTAACTGTTGCTTTTTTTGCTATTTTATGTTCTTTTAACTGTTGCTTTTTCTGCTATTTTATGTTCTTTTAACTGTTGCTTTTTTTGCTATTTTCACTGTTTGCAAAGTAATTGTTGTTACTTTTCACAGTTTCCAAAGCATCTGTTCTGTTTGTTCTGTTTTCCCGCCAAGCAGTATTTTAAATAACTGATTTGTTTGTTGTTTAAAACATTTTTTAGTGTCTCCTTGCTGTTTTTCTGCTCTGTAAAACATTTTTAGTGTCTCACTGCTGTTTTTCTGCTGTTTAAAACTTTTTTTAGTGTTTCCTGCCTAAATTAGTGTAGCTAGTAGCCAGGAGCGGCCCTAGGTCAACTGGTGCCCTAGGCAAAAGGGCTCCACCGTGACCCCATCCTGGTCTACCTACCCCAAATAAATACTGGAAAAGTGCCCCTTCTAGAGTGGCACCCCAGGCGGCCGCCTAGTTGGCCTATGGCTAAGGCTGGCTATGCTAGTAGCTGTAGCATAACCCAGATATAGGTTTGCTGCATCTAGGTCTCTTTCTAGTGGCTGTTGTATTTTGAGCACATTTTCCAAGCCATCTTTGATTGGAAGGGGTTATTCTGTACCCTTGTGATAGAAGTGTGTTGATTGGAACCTGTCTGGTGAAGGATGATTGGTCTAGGGCTTGGAGCCATACTGACCAAGAAAAAGAAAAGGAAAACAACAAAAAAACAAGAAAGCTCAAAGCAATAAAACATCAACAAACGTAGAACTAAAAACCCTGACAAAAACAAAACTTTCAGCCAAAGAAAAAGGATGAAGGGCAATCACAATGAAACCAGGCAAAGTCCTACATAATTGAAAGGAAGCAGAAGAAGCCCTAACAAAGAAAAAGAACCTCAAACAGTACTACAGGACTAAAAAAAACTACAAAATATAAATTCTTGCTAATATTCAAACACTCAACCCAAAACAAACAAATAGACAAAAGCAAAAAGCATAAAGTCCTGTAATATTGTAAACAGCAAAAAACAGCAGAAAGGAAATGGTTGCAGGAATAAAAATGCTGGGGAAGTCCATAAGAAAGGAGTGCAGTAGCTATAAATATACTCCAGTCAAGCAAAACAGGAGATGTAAACACCTAAAACAAGAACAGGACTGACATAAAAAATACCATTACAAAAAACTTTCACAAAAAGAAATACCTTCTGTAATGCAAGAACAATAATAGAGGCTTGGCAAAAAAAAAAAATTAAACTGGGCAAGGTCACCCCCCCCCAACCACATCTTCAACTGAGCATGTAAAAAGGCCATAGATAGAACCTTCCCAGCAAGAACCTCACTACAACAGGCAGCCCAAAGAAGTCTCAGATGAGGCGCCAACAGGAAATCTGCCCAAACAACCTCTGGCATTCAGGCACATCCATAACCCCAAACAAACATTTCTCAAGTATAATGGAAACAAATGGGGCACTGAATAGTTAAGTTAAATATCCTCCCAAAAGCCAGGCAACCTATTACAGTGAATAAAAACATGTCCAGCAGTTTCCACAGTCCCACAACCAGTGTGTGGACATGACTGGGACCCACCGAATGAAAAACACAAGAAGAATTAACTGCCAACTTATCAAGGGAACACCACCACAGAAATTCACTCCAATGGAGCAAAGAGGCATAATGCCGCCTATACTGACTCAGCCCCTGCAGCCTCCCAGGGGAATAGTCCTGATCCCCATTAATGGCATAGAAACAGGTCAAAAGAGAGGAATACCAGTCTTGCCTGGAACAAAGAAGGACACCCAAGGTAACATGCTACCCAAGCAGCAAAGACTGGACTTTCTGCAACTCCTCAGGGGGGACTCTCCATGCACGCTTCCCAGCCAAGCAAGTCTGCCAAAACTGACCAGGCAAAGCTGGGAGCAAGCAACCAAGCAAAGAAAGATCAGCAGCCTGCAAATGCTGCAATACAGGAAAAAGAAATAAAGTATACAGAAAAAGAACACGGTACAGCAGCCCAACACCACTTGGAGCAGGAAGAGAATGCAAAATACCCCTCCGTACAGGCATATAAGAGGTCCCACAAAAGAAACGAGAAACTTCAGACAAAAGACAGGTAGACCAAGAATGGGGAAACAAATAAACAGAAAAAACATACCCCAAAGTACCCAACAAAGCACCATTAAACAAATAAACTTTTTTTTGTGAAAAAGCAATGGAATGGAGTACCAAAAAAAAAATATCCCAAAGTAACCAACAAAGCATCATTCAACAAATAAACTTTTTTTGCGAAAAGGCAATGAAATGGAGCACCAAATAAAAACAATCACTTGAAAGCCTTATCAAGGAGATCCTCACAAGACTCCAGCACATAAGGAGTATTAAAGGGCACATCCAAAATGGAGAGGCCTGCAGAAGAAAGAGAAACCTCCCCAACATTGGAGACTACACCAAAACCACTCAATTTAGCAAGGTTAAGGAGAGACACACCAAGGAAAAAACAAAAGAAAAATACTGTATATAAGTCATCAAAACAGCGGAAGACTCAGAAGCACCATCACATCATCTGTGCAGGACAAACAAAATGAAGCACCAGAACAGGAAAAAGAAAAGGGAGATAAGGAAAAATGGGCCTGCACCTTAAAAACACTGCACCCACCACCAATGTTAAGAGAGAGATGCTTAAAGGGCAGCCCTGACACACCAGTTTTTCATAGCAACTCCTCCATCTAACCATGCATTCACCACAAGAGCAATAACTGAAGAAAAATAAATAGAGGAAATGAACTTAAGAAAAAGAGGGCCAAACCCAAAGGCTTTCAAAATGTCTAAGGGCCCATGGCTGACATTATCAAATGCCTTAGTAAGGTCACAAGAAGGCAGCAAAGCAGAAGGAGAAGAGTGAACATAAGAAGCAACAGATTTCAGGAAAAGCAACAAATCCTGCATAGGCCTGCCTGAAATACCATTGACCCCAGGATCCAAAAGAAAATGTGTCTTAGAATGAAGACACAACTGTAAAAGTTTACAAAACAACTTGTAATCAGTGTTGCATAAGGAAATATGGCGCCAAATGGACAAGACCCTGCAGTCACCCTTCTTCTAGAGAAACTTAAGAGCAATGTGCAAAAAGTCACTATAGGAAAAACCATTAGAAAACCAATTAATCAACTGAACAAGTACTGACAACTGAACATCAGAAAGACAGCGGTAAAAGTGATATGAAAGCCCATCCCACCCTAGGGCAGAATCAACTTTAAAAGAAGAAATGGACTGACAAACATCAAACAAGGTAATAGGTGCATCAAGAGCTTCCCTAAATGCAGCTAGCATCACTGGAATGAGCCATGAGTCATCAGGAGAAACCTTCCCACCATATAAAGAACACAAATAAGTATGAAATTCATGCAAAATAACTTGCTTAGTAGTAACATCACCAGAAGAAGTTAGCAAACTATAAGTATAGGTCTCTGTCCAAAGCATACGCTTGCCCACATAAGTAAAAAATTCCTCACCACTACCCTTAGAATAGTAAGCCAAGTTCCAAAGAACTACCTTGACCCGAGCAATAATGTGCAAATGCAACCCAAGAAGATGCTGAAGAGCACTAACAGGGTCCTGACGCACAGCAAGGGGCCTGACGCACAGCAGGGTCCTGATGTACAGCTAGGGGCCTGACACACAGCAAGGGGCCTGACGCACAGCAGGGGCCTGACGCACAGCAAGGGGCCTGACACACAGCAAGGGGCCTGATGCACAGCAGGGTCCTGACGCACAGCAGGGTCCTGACGCACAGCAAAGGGCCTGATGCACAGCAAAGGGCCTGACGCACAGCAAAGGGCCTGACGCACAGCAGGATCCTGACGCACAGCAAGGGACCTGATGCACAGCAGGGTCCTGATGCACAGCAGGGTCCTGATGCACAGCAAGGGGCCTGACGCACAGCAGGGTCCTGACACACAGCAGGGTCCTGACGCACAGCAAGGGTCCTGACGCACAGCAAGGGGCGTGACGCACAGCAGGGTCCTGATGCACAGCAGATTAAAAATCAACATACAAGACATCAGAACACTGCTTGAACTGAAAATAATAAGACCGGGCAAACCAATTATAATGAGCAACAAACCTCTCCTTAAAGGCCAACCACCATGAGGACAGAGAAAGATAGAAAAACAACAGAGTGAAATGATCATCCCATAATTCAGAAACAACCTCCTGCCAAGCAGGGGTAAAAATCCAGGGAGCAGTATATCTATGTAAACCCTTATCTTAGATAAAGCAGAGGAAACACCAAAGGAAAATGGCAAAGCACAGCGGTCAGTAAAGGGTACAAAAGACAAAGAAGAAAAAACTACAGCAAAGGTGGGTAAACAAAAACAATAGTCAATACGGGTGCATGCAGTGCCATGAAAATAAGTAAAAGCATCAGGGCTATACACAGTAAGGGAGGCCAGGTGTAAAATGTCCTTACAACAAGCACTAGAGTCTTGCCTAGATATAGAATCCTGTGATATAACACCACAATTAAAGTCCCCCGGAAAAAAAGAATGGGACAGTCAATTAAAAAGTAAGGCTATAAGAGCTGAAGCAATAAATGGCATTCAGCTAGGAAATAAAGGCATAGGCAATAACAAAACATATAAAAGAATGCCTTCACAATAAATCCACCACCAGTGCCCTACCAGGTAAAACATGAACAATATCCCTAACCATCTCCACAGACTTATGATACAGAACCATAATGCCAAACTGGCGATCAGTCCCCACAGACCAAACCACCCCACCACAAAACTTTCCATTGCAAACAAGAAGCAGAAGACATTTTGCCCATATCTAACAAACAAATAATATCAGATGAAAAGGAAAAAAACTAAGAATGCACAGTCAAACACTTGAATGAAGACACCATACCATTTATATTACAAAAAAACAAAGAAAGATCAGCCATCAGTAATCAAACTAGAATCATCATCCTTTAAGCCTTAAAGACCTCTGTTTGGAACTGGAAATTTCTGACTGATACTCAGATAGATCAGAACTAACATCTGCCGCACAACCAACACCCTCTGAGGAGGCCAAGAGCTTAGTATTGGCATCTGTAGAAGAAGCAGCAGACACCCCATGCAACCTCCTATTGGAGTCTAACATTTCAGTCCCCATAGGAACAGCATATATAATAGGTGAAGGAAGAACACCAGTAGAAAGGCCAGTAACTACAGGGCCTGGTGAGCTAATAGACAAAGAACCCACCTCAGAATCCCCAGAAGGAGTTACAACTGAAGCTGGTAAAGAAGGAGGCAGTGGGTCAGGGATGGAATCCACAGCCTGCTGCAAAGAGACATCAGTAGGCACAACACTAGAAGCTGTCTCACAGCCAGTAGCAGGCAAAAGAGTAGAGGTCTCAGCTGAAGTAGATGCTGCAGGGGGCACAGCAGGACAAAGAGTCCCCATGTGAACATAAACGCAAATGACACCAGTGGGGACAAGCCCTCGCAAAATGCTCAGATGATCCACAATGAGTACATCTCCTAGAAAGACATGTAGACACCAAATGTGAGAAGTCACCACAAAAGAAGCATGATCTAGGCTGTTCTGCATATCTCAAAATACCCATCTGACCATCTGATAAACAAACACCAAGCAAATGGGAAGCTCCAGTTTCTAGCGCATGTAAGGCTACCCAGGCCTCCCAGGCCCCATCCTAAGTGCCACCAGCATCAGTATCAAAAGACTTTTTCACAAAAAATATCTGCACAACATGAGAGCAAAAACTCTCTAATGTGAGCCTCAGGAGCATAAATAAAGTGAAAAAACAAAATAATTGTATACTTATTATAAATATCTACTTCAGACAACTCATAGTCAGACCAAGGATTCTGAGAATTATGCTTAGAAAAACTGGAAACAAAAGCAGAAGCAACCTCTTGAGTTTCAAAATAAACATCAACAAAAGTATCCCTCCCCCAGTGAACAACAGTATACAAAGACTGAACTGAAACAGACAAAGGATTTAACAAAGAATGTCAAATAAACTCACATGACGAAGGTTAACCTGAAGCAGATTTTAAATGCATCACAGGTTTAGAAACAATCCTTGCCTGTCATTAGACCCAAGTTGACTGCCAAAAGCAGAAACTGCTGATTTTAGCACTGCAGCATAGGATTTAGCTTTAGAAACAACAATAGAGGGAACAGAAGCTACAGCACTAGTAGAAGTAGCCGGCTTCTACATTGGGGAAGATAAAACAGCAGACACTGAATCAGTAAAAGTCTGAGAATAATCCTGTAGTGCCATAGAATCACCCCAGTCAAGTAATGTTAAATTATCAGCATTTTTCCAAACAGTAGAACCTTCAACAGAGGTCTGAGAACCAGGCAAAGAAGATGGAGGTGAAAAAGACACTGAAACATTATCAGAAGCCAAATTAGAAACAGTAATAGTAGACGCAGCAGCAGGAGCCAAAACTCCTGCTGCAGAAATGGCTGCCATCTTGTTTCACCCAGAAGTGAAAGCAAGGGCTTCCTAAGGCTTAGAGTATGCACCCTCATTGGTCCTTTTACGTTTTTAAAAGTCTTTTTAAGTTTTTCGCTTCTGGTATTTAAGCCCCACATTTGATTGGGTTTCTGCTTGTTTGCGAGTCGCACAGCACTGCACACTGCAAGCAATTGTGCACTATAGTAGGACAAATAATTATGACAAATGTTCCCTTAGATACAGCTCTGGTACAGTAGTGTAGTCCTCATATGTAGTACATCCACTAGCCAAAATCCCAGTCAGCAATGCCCATCTACAGAGCAACTTCTAGATCAGTCCTGAAATTACCCCCTTTGTCATAACAGTTCTTCAAACCTAAAATTATGGACAGTTGGACTACCCCTGTTTCTCCTGCCAACCTTGTTGACTTGGGTCTCCTGAGACATTGTAGCAACTGCCTCATGTACACTGACAACCCTCTGCTAATATCTCACTGTAGTACAGAGTGCAAGAGACGTATCTACACCAAGAATATTGAATCCGTGCTCTCTTCACTCAAAACAGCGACACTAAAGATGTTTTCAACTCACCCACCACTACTCAAACACACAGCACCACTACTCATACACACAGTATGCATCCAACACATAAATCAACATACATGGAGGTTGTCTCAAAACACTTACCATAACAACAGAGACCTCCAAAACAAAAGACTGCTACAACTAACACATTTCCCACAGCACCCAAGACACACAGCAACACCAGTGTCTCACCTACCAAGCCTTTGAGGCATAGGATTCAAAAACAAATTTTCTTGTCATTGGAGACTTCACAATGAGACACACAGATGTCCCACTCACCAGGTTAGATAGATAAGGAGAAAGTCACGGTCAGCTGCCTAGCCAGTGCCAGTATTCATCAGATCACACATGCATTCAGGTCTCTCAGCAACAAGTACCACTATGACTCTGTCATAGCTCATGTTGGAGTGAACAATCTGAGATGGACCTCGCTATACTATAGGAAGAGAGACATGACTGAGGTCTCCAAGTATGTGTCCGAGGCAGGTATGTCCCTAGCCTCGAGCAGCATATTACCCTCACCTAGAATTATGCCACAGTATAAGAAAAAATTATCAATTTCAATAATTGGCTTAGTTTTTGGTGTCATTCGAAGAGCATCCAGTTTATGTCAGCCTGGGATGACATGGTCAACAAACTTCACTGCTTTGTCAGAGATGGTTTGCACCTGGCACCATTATGCTTTTGGCTGCTGGCAAAGGCTTTTGTCTCCCCCATAGTGCCTTTTTAGGCAAGGTCTTAAAAACAAAATTGCTGACATGAAAATTGCCAACCGTAACAAAATAAGGGTTATGCTGCTAAACACCAGGAGCTTAAACCAAAAACTGCACACCCTGGTAGCACTTCTATCACTGGAGGATGTAGATGTCTGTGCAGTCAAAGAAATCTAGTTCAAGACCTCAGAGAATACCCCAGCCTTGCAAGGCTACAATGCCTTCTACACCTTCAGACCGCAAATCGAACATGTGAGAACCAAAGGAGTCTGTGTTTCTATCTATATTAGAGATAAATTCACCTCCCATCTAGTTAGACTAGACAACTCTATGGAGTTACTTCCTGTTCAGATTACTGTGTGTAATACCCCCATTCAAGTCACAGGTAGTTATAAATCCACCTCCATGGATCATGATGCACACAAAGCCTACTTGACCAAACTGGAGTCAATCCAAATATTGCCAAACACTCTGGTCATGGGAGATTTCAATTATCCCACCATCAAATGGGAAACCTACTCTAGCCGTAACTCACTAGCACAAATGTTCCTTGACTTTGCTAACTCAGATATCCTAGAACAAATTGTTCAAACCCCAACAAGAGGAGCAAACATACTAGATCCGGTCCTCACTAACATGACAAACAGATGCACCACCACAAATGTCAGACCATAATTAGTCAAATCTGACCACAAATCAGTCGCCTTTGAACTGGCACAGACAGCAGATCTCACAAAGGGCAAATTCAGACTAATAAACTTCACCAAAGCAAACTACACCTTCCTAGGGGAAGGTATAAATGTATTCCAAGCCCAACCCCCAGCTGGAAGTGGTAACTACACCAAAACTTACACTACACTAAATCACTTGTATAAGTATAAAGACTCTGCTGTTGCAGTGAGAATCAAAGCCAGAGCCCCAAGTAAAAAAAAAAAAAATCTGCCCTGCAGAGCATCCAGCATCAACAAACTTTACAACAAATGCAAAAAGTTGCTGTCTTAAGAAAACTAAGGTGAGGCCCCAGGAATGGAAAAGGACCCTCCTCAGCCTCAACAGGCAAATGAGACAACATGTCAAATCCTCTAAGGGTAACTTCGAGAAAAACTTAGCAATCACAGACAAGGATAATCATAACACCTTTTACAGCTATGTACGTAGCTTAAAAGGTAGAACCCAAGCATATGCCAAACTAGTAACTAACAGTATCACACACACTAATCCTGCAGAGATAGCAAACCTGTTAGTAGACAGATTTGGAGAAAATTTCACTACCTTATCCCCTCCAAACTTATCACAAACCTTGCCCTTGACTTCCTCCCCACCCAACATATCTGAAGAGCAGGTCGTTAAAGCCTTGTATAAGGCATAAAGCACAACCTCTATGGGATCATAAGGCATCCCAGGCTGTCTTCTAAACTAAAACATGAGCTAGCATCACCATTAAGTACTCTATTCAATCACAGCCTAACTACTGGCTTTGTTCCTGCAGTATGGAGAACAGTAACAGTTATCCCTCTCCACAATGGTGGCTTAGCAACAGACCCAGGGAATTATAAACCAATATGTTTGACCAGCCTCATCTCTAAAGCTATGGAACATATCACCATCGACCTCATAAATAACGACATAGGCGACCTCCAAACCCTAGATCCAACCCAACTTGGCTTCAAGGGCAGATCCTGCTGTTGAACCTGGTGGATTTCTTCAAAAATGTGACCAGGGCCATTGATGAGGGCAAATCTATGCACATAGCAT
>NC_056747.1:745603751-745728751 GCF_019279795.1 Protopterus annectens | reverse complement strand
TCATGTGACAAAAGGAGCATTTGCCACAGGAGAACAGCTTCTGGAAAGAACAGAAAAAAGTGCCTTGTACATATTTATTGAATGTAGATCATTTTTAACCCAAAAACAATAGCCCAGTATTTTACTTTTTTGTAAGAGAAGTCACATTGTTCAAACAGAATATAATCAAATACTTTATCAGCTGTAAGAAGATGCCAGCATTTATTAATAATAGATTATATTTTAAACATATTGGTCAGTGAGTTAAAGCACATCTAAACTTTTCATGAATTTTCACTCGTGGTCATGTCTTTATAAATCAGTAGTTTTCCCTTTGACTGAAGTTTCAGATTTAGTTCTGTCCAGTAATTGTTGAACACACTAGGACTGTAGCCACATTGCACCCACTCAGGTATAAGAAAATCTGCCTCATGTTTAAAAATATTTGCATTACTACAAATTCTTTTTAAAACGAGATACTGTGAATAAGGTATATTTTGTACAACGTGCCTAGTATGAAAACTACTGTGTAAAAGACAGGCATTCCTAGTGAAAGGTTTTCTATAAATCATTGTTGCAATTGAGCAGTCTAACAATTTAGTAATCTCAATATAAAAAAGGAAATAGCAATCAAGTTATTAGTAGAAGAAAAACTAATCAATAGCCTATTTTTATTTAGAAACTTGACAAAATGCATGCCATTGTATCACATTCCCCAACCTTACCAACCAACAATTGTCAAAATAATGTTTTCACATGTCCATCGTGTCAATAGAAGAGTTGTTACAATGAAAATAAATGTATTCTAATTCTAAATACCCCATGAAAAAAGTCAGAATAGGTGGTTTGACCCATCTGAGACTTTATGTTGGGCATTTAAATGTGTACTCTTAAGTTAGGGAATGCTTTAATACTACAGAGGCCATTAATTCGGCAAAACTTCTGACAGTTTTATTTATTTATTATTTATTTATTTGACTGAGCCTGCACCCTTTTTCAGTGGAGACCCAGGGAGAAAATCTCCTAAGTGAAAAATTTATACATACATTATACTAAAATAGATTTAGAGAGCAAGAAGTACAAAACAAATTTTTCCATGGGTCTCCTTTTATCTGCTGAATCCAATAAACATCTTCACTTACTGGTGATTTATTCATTTATTATGGAATTCTTATATACATCTGTATCTGTCTATCGCTAGCTATAGCTACAGATATAGATACAGCTATAGATATGACTATACATAAACATGCGCATGCAGCACACTTGGATGCTGTTATCATGTCACCTGCTGGTGTTGCAGAGCCATAACTAGGGTGAGATGAAGATCTCACATGTGGTGCAAGCTATAGAGGGTTCATTTGTCAGGTGCTGAAGGTATGGGGGTGCAGTACTGGCATTACTTTATGAAACTGCAAGGGTATTGTGGCTTTAAATAAATGCTATTGCTGCATTTGTGATCACAGGTGAATTACTGAATTATAATGAATTATTAGTGAATGACTGTGTGTGGTGATTTAGCCTTTGTAGCAAGGTGTTTGTTACATTAGCAGTATGCATCTTGCTACACATTCAGCATTGAAGAGTGTTTTTTTGTCTTCAACTTTGAGAAGACCTTTTTATTTGCTGCTCAAATTTGAGAGCATTTTTTTTTGTTCCTTAACTTTGGATTGAATGGGCAACAGTTTATGCAACTGCAGAGGGCACCAGATGACCTAGCTACAGTTCTGTGTTGTTACACAGAAGTTACATAATTATGCTAACATGCAATGTTGAACTGTAATGACAGTAGTGCAGCCAATGAGGTGCCAGTAACATAGCAAGACTTTATCCTTCTATTGGCATTGGTCTGAAAATGCAAAGCTCAAAGGGGTAATTACCCCAACAGAGTTCAGAAATATCCTGACTTGTACTGCCCATTCCTGGGTGTTTGCTTATCTACAATGTTCCACATGGCATTATCTGTAGCACCCCTGCTCCAGACGGTGCGCCTTATTGTCCTTCATGTTGTTGACAATAACATCTCTCATCTCCCTGATTGTGTTTTTCTGGATTTACAAATTAACAGTATTTGCTGCTTGTCAGTTTATTGTCAGATTACAGTTTGTGTAGCTAACATTTTCACTCTTTCAGGGTATTTTTATTTTCCTAATGACTATATGACTGTGGAGTTGGTATATTTATATATGGGGACGGTGCTGTGGATGGATGTGGGTCTGATTGTATAGATTCAAGTATGTTATTCTGGATCACCTACTTCATAGCTGATCTCGTACTGGGTCTGTTACTTCTTTCTGTTTATATGTGAACTTCAGGGTGCTTTTCCCAGAGAATGTTGGGACCTGTTCAGATGTATGACATGCAGTGCTGTTCTGCTTTGCACCCTATAGTGTGGTAAGAATCCCCACACTGATCACCAGTGTACTGTAGGGCACAGACTGCCACATGTATTTAAAATAACTGTAGTAGTATATCCTGAGCACGTCTACTCCGCTGATATGTTGGGTAAACTGTGTTGCTGTAGTGTGTGCCTTTAGCATAAGCCACTTTGAATATTTTACTTTACTGTTTCAAAATAAGTAAAAAATGTTGCTTGCCTTGGTCAAGCACCTAATTCGCTATTGTTACATAGGCATACACTGCTACACTGCTGTGTACCTAGTGCCTACTGTATTACTGCAATGTAGTACATATAACACTGTGGTGGTGTGTGTCTTACTATTAACATATAACTTTTGGGTGCTAGGATCTCTGAAATTATAAGGGCCCTAAAATCCCTTTAACAGAGCAAATATGACTACAACATGGCCGTGGTCATGCAAATCCCCGAGGGACATGCAGAGAGCTGTATCAGAACTTTTCATGCATGTGACAAATGCAGGTTAGTCTCTAGTCCCCAATGGCATCCTTGCTTCACAAAGAATGATGCCTAGGTACAAAGAAATTATACTTGGCTTCAACAATTGGCTAAATAGTTGGTGTCATTCTAGGGAATCCAATATGTAACAGCATGGGCTGAGATGGTTAATATGCCCAACTTGCTTTACATGGGATGACCTTCACTTCTCATTCAAAGCCTTCTGTCTGCTGGCTAAAGTTATGTTGCCTCTTAGTGTCTTTTAAGGCAGAGTCTAGTTAATGGGCATTTCAGTGCATTAAATTTATCAGACCCCAGTTTGGACCACATTAAGGTGGCTCTTCTCAACCAGATGTCTCAGCAACAAATTTCCTTATTTTGAGTCTGCCCTGCATCTGGAATGTATCCTCATTTGTGTAATTTCTTTGACTTGATTTACATGTGAAGAAAGCACATCCTTCATATGTGGGATTTGCACCAATTATGCCATCAGGCCTGAGGGTACCTGTGCTGGTGTCTCCATATTTGTCAAGGATCATATCACCTCAAGACAGACTCCAATATACCCACAAACAGAATGCATAGAACTGCAGATCACTATAAATAAGACACACTAACAACTTAAAGCCTGCTAAGGGATACCAGGACAATCATGATAGACTGCTGAAAGTATTGAAAAATCTCCCAAGCAACAAGAACTCTGTTATTTTCGGACACTTTAACAAACCTGCAATTAATTAGAACACCTATACTTCCAATGCAGAGTATGTCCAGAAGTTCTTGGACTTACACAGCAAAACTTCCTTGGAAAATATTGTTTATAAACCCTCTGGAGGACACAGTACTATAGATCTTGTCCATATGAATATCCCCATACCTCTCAACTGTCCAGATTTTCATGGAATGTCCAGATTTTTGCTTCAAACTTTGTGTGTTCTACATAAAATTGGTAGTTTTCTTGCACATCACTGGGATGACCTGAAGAATGAAATCACTAAATAATGACATACATCTGAGTTTCAGACTTCATTTGTTTGTGTCTTTCAGCTTTTCCCAGTTAGGGGTTGCCACAGTGGAACTCCGGTCCGCTAATGATTGGCAGTTGATTTTTACGTACCGGCTTGCCAGGCCTGACGCACAACCTTCAACGAAGGTACCCCCATTCACGCATGTCTCCACGCAGAAAACGCTCTAGCTGAGAATCGAACCGGACAGCGTCTTACTGTGAGGCAACAATGCTACTGCAGCACCACAGACTTCATACCTTTCATAAAATGCAATTTAACACCATCCTGCTTATTCCAGCTACTTTTTAAGTTTATAAGAGCAATATTTAAAATCTGTCCATATTTTTGGGTCTTTGTCCCCCCATTATGTCATGCTTTGTCCAGATTTCTTGAGTTAAGAAGTTCAGAGGTATGATATTCTCCTGGCCCTTCCTTCTCCAGTTAAGTCAGACCATAAAGTTGTGACATTTGCCTTTAGAATTGCCAAAGCTCCTGAAAGCAGCATCTCTGAGTCTAGGTACTTCTAATGAGAAAACCTCATACAGTTATATGACAAAATCTCAAAACTTACCTCTGACAATACTAACTCTGATGGTGACACAGCTACAAGCTTCACTGAGGAGTTCTTTACCCACTTAAAAAAAAATCATAAAATTAGCAGTCCCAACCAAAGTGAGATAGAATGAGAAGTTCAAAACCAAACCACCCTGCTCACCCACCAACATAAATAAACCATACAACAGGAGAAAAAAACTTCAGAAATTATATATCAGATAGAAAACAACTCATAACAATGACAGTATGAAAAATACTATTATGACTAGTAAAGTAACCCATGAACCTTTGCTACCTTCTAAAACTAATGATGACTACAAGTCCTTCTTTAGCTACTTTAAGAAACTAAGGAACAATACCCAACAATGCTCAGAACTTATCCTAAATGGTACTACCCATTACTACCCAAAAGCCATCAAAGTGTTTTAGCAATGAGTTTAATGCAGACCTCACCACAGAAATATCTCTCCAAACACCACATATCCCAGAATCCCATACATCCCTTATTATGGTTAAGGAACATGTTCTAAAGGTGATATCAAAAAACAAAAATGCTTCCTCCATGGTACATTGATTCTAATGCATAGTGGTACACATACCATCACTAAACATCTTCTCAAATTGTTTAACCTATTGTTATTCCTGAATTGTGGCACACCCCCAGTGACCCCAGTGGTGATCTCTCTCTACAAGGGTAGTCTACCACAGATCCTAGTAATTACAGACCCATCATGCTTACAAGCCTGATCTGCAAAGCTATGGAGCATATCATAACGTATCTCATCAATTATGATATCAAAATTCTCATTAGGCTAGATCCTAAAGAGTACAGCTTCATTAAAGGGCGATCCTGTCTACTAAATTTAGTTAACTTCTTCTGGATTGTCACACAGGTTGTTAACAGTGATTACACTGTTCACACAGTCTGTCTTTACCTAGCTGAAGTTTCTGATACCATATTCCACACAGACATTGTAAGTAATCTAAATGCTTTGAATATTTATCCTTATGTGGTATGATGAATAGCAAATCCCTATAGCTCATGAAGGTAAGCAGTGCAGTCCCTCAGGACCCTTTACTAAGACCCCTCATTTTTGGTATTTACCAAACTGGGAACCAAGACCTCTGCTTAGCTATGCTGACAGATGACTGCAAACTGGATGGTATTGCCAAGAACGACTCAGATACCTATACCTGAATGAACTTACTATAGTTAATACCTAATTTACTGAAACGAGGCTCACATTTAACACATAAAAGTGTAATATTTCATTTAGCAAAGAATCCCTACCCTCACCATATAATACAGACAATACTTCACTACTAACTAAAAATGTAATCAGGGACCTGGGTATGTGTGTTGATAGTTCCCTCTTCTTAAATTATCATGTGGCAACTGTGGCCAGCAAATTCTTTTACTTAAAACAACTAATAGCCAAAGGTATATAATTATATAATACAGTTCTAAAGATGGCATCATTCCCTTATCTTCATCACTGATTAGACAAATTATAGAGTACAATGACCTCTTTAGGTTGTACTTCACTCAACAAACAACTACAGAAGCCCCAGATACTCGAGTCCTAACTACAGGTATTTCAGGCAGAAAGATCCTGACCTACTAAGAGAAGCTAGAAACTCTCTTTTCTCCGTATCTTACAGACGCTTGAGGAGTGATCTGTGCCTTGCCCACCTCTCCACTGGAGACCCCATTGTAGTTGATATCCTATATATCTGCAAGTCTGATAGCTTTGTAATCATTATAATCATGGCCCTAACTCTTCACCAGCAGATAAATAAAATTATCAGACTTCAAACAAAACCTGGAAGACTGGATGGATAATATCAATCTTAGCCCAGGCAAACTGCCCTAGCCCTCCTTAAGAAAGGGGGTACAGCGTGAGAGTAGGTACTGGCAAGATGGTGATGGCTGCAATAATAAATTGCCTTGAATCCTCTATAAATCCTATCACAAAACACTGTCTCTCTGTGGAGTGAGCAAGGATGTGAGTCACACATTGGCAGCCAGCTACTGGAAATTACAAGCATAGCTGCTGTCAGCTCATACGAGCTTGAGAGTGATGTCAAATGCTAACATCAGAGTGTAGAAGTGCACACAGTAGTCACTATGTCATTGCATGACCTTGTCCTCCCAAGGAAAAAGAAAAATGTCCCTTACGCAACCAGTTGATGGCCATCAGATCCACCATAATGAGTCAGTAGCAGCACAGTTGGGGGCCACATGCCACATTATACTGCGTGGAGGAGTTTAGAAGTTGCTGGATGGCACTATTCAATTGCAGAAGTGATGCATAGTCTCCTGACAAGGGTTAATAACATGTTATTGGATAAGGAAAGCAACAAGGGATTGGCTTTTGTCACTACAAGGGTAAGGTATATTTTAGGGAACAAGTCAAATAAAAATGACTATCAGAGGTCCATGAATCAACCCTTTTAAGTTTAGTGCTAATTTTACATTTGCAATAGTTACTTTAAGTTGTGTACGTTGATTTGCTTTTATATCTGTCAGCTGTAGTTATGAAATACAAAAACACAGCTACATACATAAAGTGATATATGTGGACATCTGTTCACACAGTCACACAAATGTGTACATTTAAAAGTGCACTCCTACACATATACACACAGACACACACACACACACACACACATATATATATATATATATATATATATATGTATGCATGTATGGAAATATATATATATATATATATATATATATATATATATATATATATATATATATATATATATATACATATGTATATGTGTGTGTGTGTGTGTGTGTGTGTGTGTGTGTGTGTGTGTGTGTGTGTGTGTGTGTGTGTGTGTGTGTGTGGAAATATATATATATACATATATACACACACATATACAAATACATGTAACTGTTAACCTTTTTAATGATGGATGGTAATAGCCCTAAATTAGAATTAAACTACAACTGTAAATAACATGCGGATGTGTGTATGTGAGGGTGCACATGGAGGTATCTCCAGTCAGTTCAACATTACTATACACACAACATGTAGCAGAGACGTCTATGCTCACAGGGAAATTAAAGCATGCATGCACATGTGCACCCTCATATCCACATGATATTTACAGTTGTAGTTTAATTCTAATTTAAGGCTATTACTATCCTTCATTAAATATCATTATGATGTCTGTTGGTAGTAATGTGCTCTATATTTTTGTTTGGTCTTTCCTACCCTCACCCTGCTGTTTATGTAACAGCTGAAGTGATTTCATCATTAAAAAATGGAAATTCATCAGTTTCATTCCTTATATGAAAGCTAAGGAAAACAAGAAGCAGATATGTAAGTTAAGATCAAAAATTACATTGTTATGTGCTTATGGAAAGGAGTCTGTTCATAAGAGCTGCAAAGCTGCAGTCCTACATATTCCAGAGAACCTAAATCATTTAAGTGATTTTTTGATTATGATCTGTCAGTTGTCAGAAGGGTTAAATCCCCATTTCCAATATCTGAAGTGAGTGGTGACAAGTGTATTTGAAATGCACAGAGTTTATTGTAAGGTCTTAGAATATGAGCAATATTTTATTTAGTCTTTACTCACCATACACAACTGTTGTTTTCTAAGGCAAACTTCACAAGATTTTTCTGAACGAAAATCATGAATATCTGTGTTTGTGCTTATTTGTATGTGTGTGTTGATGAGTGTGTGTGTATGTGTGTGTGTGTGTGTGTGTGTGTGTGTGTGTGTGTGTGTGTGTGTGTGTGTGTGTGTGTGTGTGTGTGTGTGCAGGAGCGGCCCTAGGTCAACTAGTGATCTAGGCAAAAGGGCTCCATGGCGCCTCCCACCACACTACCTGGTGCCTCCATCCTGGTCTACCTACACCAAATAAATACTGGAAAAGCGCCCCTGCTAGACCGGCGCCCTAGGCGGCTGCCTAGTTGGCCTATGCCTAAGGCCGGCTATGTGTGTGTGTGTGTGTGTGTGTGTGTGTGTGTGTGTGTGTGTGTGTGTGTGTGTGTGTGTGTGGTGTGTTTAATAGCAATTAAAACCAAAACAACCTTTGAGGAAAACAGTTATTTGGCATAAATGATTTTTTATAAGGGTGCACTGTCCTCCGTCACCGCACACAGCATGAGTATCGTTTGTAGATGAGTTGTATGAAAACTGCTGCACGTGTAAATGATTGTCTGCAACCCTCACTATGATCAGTGAGCAGATTATCCGTAAACAGCGCCTTACGATGGAGTCTGAAGCTCACAACTAGTTAACAAATATAACCACTGTGACTGCATAGGACTGTGAACTAGTGGAGATGAGTTTACCAATCAGTGATACCACTGCCAAGCAGTATACCAGTTCTGCCTGCTTTTATTGACCTAGGCTTACTACAGATGCTGCCAATTGCCTTTTCAATGTTTATTTTCCATTGGTTTCCTTAGTAACAGAACATTGAATGAGGCCACTCTGTGCTGTATCATCATTGTACATACAGTACAGAATAAAAGTGACAACAGCAGCAGGTTCTGTTGAAAATAATAGTGCACATATGAATAACTGTCCTATTGAAGGCCAGATTTATATAAAAGTCAGATAAGCCTGTGTAAGGGTCTTGTTCTTGTTAGGGTGGTATGTTTACACTGTTTTTCAATATGGATAAGAATTCCCAGCCTAGAAATCATGAGCTGCCCAGATTTGTAGTTGCATGCCTTAATGAAAGGGAGTGGGAAACTGACAATGGCATAGCTGTCTTTGTGTGTTTATTAGCAGAGCCCTTGGCAACTGCTGTCTATAGGGCCATAATCAGTTTAAATGCAGCTAAGGTATTTTCTACATGTGTAACTAGGAAAGAATAACGCCATACTGAGAAGAAAAGAAGATTTATTTCCTGCCTAAGTCATGTAGGCTACAAAGAGAGGGAACTTGGTACAATCACTGTTGAATTTAACAATGCAGATGGCATCCCCCTATATTATCTTACAATCCAGCATGCTGTTGTGAGAAGAAGTCATTACAGCAGAATCCAGTTAACCTCAGTGTATTACATTGACATTTTAAAAATCTTGTAAAGTGTTTAGTAGGCTTCTTAGTTCTGAGTTCTGTTCAGCTTTTTAGCACCTGAAAAAAATATTAGTTGTAATGATTTAGCTACAGCTGATTTGAGTGGTAACTTTTAGACAGTCTAGTTAGCCATTTTGTCGACGTTCAGTCTGCAGTATAAGTTTATAGTCATAACTGTGATTTCTATACCATTAATTTTCAGTTATAGCCTACATTGTGAAATAATTTATGCTGTTTGTTTCTGTATTGTTTAGTTTTCAGGTAGAAATGACCCTTTAATTATTTTATTAAGAACCATGTTTTCCACTGCTGGGCATAATGATTTTCTCCTATTCCAGTGCTGGCTGGCTTTGTTAAGAGGTCTCTGCTCATGTTGGGGTAAGAATTTCTCAGCAGCACCCAATAAATAAATGGTTTTCCCTGCCTTTTTTCAAGTACCTCAGGAACCAAAATTACATTACTAGGTTACACAGGACCTTTGCCCACATAACTTGCCTGGAGCTGTACTGTTTAATTCAAGGTCAGTCAGAAAATATCTGATTTGGATGGAGCTGTTGACCTTGGTTTTATAATAGAAAATAGGTTGGATAAAAACATAATGTTGTGCCTGGGATTTTGTATTTCTCCACTTTTTAAGGACATTCCCAGGCCCAGGGTCAGATGTTGAGGTGTGCATAGTACAGAGTTGTGGCCATCTGTTTTTCTTCAAGCTTGAAACTATCAAGAATGCAATCTGGGGCCTCCAACTCCTTCAAATTTCACCTTAATGAAGGAGTTAGTTGCATATTTCTCTTGTTATATCATCAGGTTTCCTAGGAGCTTTTTCTGTAATAGAGCTCCTCATTGACATAGTACATGAGTCGCCAAGATGATTAGTTCTTGGGAACTATAATGCCTGGGTTGGAGATGAGGCTTGTGAACTTGCCATAGAACTCCTCGACTAAATGGAATCCTTTGGCTTTACGCAGATTATTTCAGCTGCAACTCATAAAGCTGGCCATTAACTGGACTTGGTCTTTTAGCTTGATCCAGAATACAGGGATTTGTTAATTGAACCAGTCACCAAATCTGGCTATTATATAGTGCACTTAATACATAACTTCCCTATCATTGTCCACTACCTAGCATCATGGGTGAGTGTAGAGATTTTTGAACAGTCACTCGACATATGCTCTGGCCTGTGCTTGACCATTTATGTGAGAGTATCAGTTCTAATGAATCTGATAAACTGGTTGTGGCTTATACAATATTAAGTTCACTGAATTCAGTTAGCCCAGAGAGAATACTCCTCTAGCCAGTGATTCTTCATGGACTGTGGTTTCACCACAGCTTATGGTCTTTGTACAGGCAATGGTGAAGTAATGTCTGTTAAAGGATAAACTTGGAACTTAGCCAAAATCAAGGACTGTGCGCCAAGGCTGGATTTGCTGATGGTTGTCCAGGATTTTCATTTCCTTAGCCCCCATTTGCCTACTGTATTATTCTGAGCAGGTCACTTAACCGGCCAGTGTTCCCAGGCTGAGTCTGAAAAATGTCCATATCGCTCAGTCCTCTACCCCAGGTAACAGATCTGTCACAGTGTTGCGGGGGTAAATGTACTTAAACACACTTTGTTTGTTGCAGAATGTGTGGCTGCATTCATTTCATATATTTTGCTAGTTTTCCAAAACTAAAAGCACAGTAGTAGTGAAGATTTGTTTGTATCTTTGCTTATTCTGCTTAGATTAATGCACTTTCTACACTGCAAACTGTAGTTAATAACACGAATATTCCACTACGGTATGTTTCTTCTGTTAATCCAACCAAATGCTGAAAAGCACAAACTTGTAAAAAATACACAAAGGAAGAAAAAAACCACACTGAAAACCAAATTTAAAAATTAAAGTGAGCGCTTTCGTTTACTGCATTAAGTAAACTTCATCAGACATATTAATATGTCTGGCTAATGCTTTGTTAAAGTTCAGTTTGTTAATAGCATAAATGTGCTCATAAATCCTGTTCTTAAATGGCCTGCCAGTCTTACCTACATAGAAAGCTGGGCATTTAGAGCACATAGCCAAATAAACTAAACCCTTGGTGTTACAATTAAATTTGTCCTTGATGTCATAGGTCTTCCCTCTAATGATGAATTTACTACCAACTTGTATATATTGACACCAACGACAAGCCTGGCATTTGTACATGCCCCAATGGGGTTCGTGGCATCTTACATAAACCCCCTCAATCATGTTTTTCAAGTTCAGACCCTTTCTAAATACTATTTTAGGACCATCACCTACCTGCTATCTAATATTGGCATCATCAAATAAAAAACACCAATTCTTAGTCAAAATAGATCTTAAAAGGTGGGCGTCAGTAGAAAAGGTAGTAATAAAACTCAAAAATACTTTGTTCTTGTCAAAAAGTTTTTTTGCTACTGTTAAATCTTCTATTCTTTCCTCATCAATCCCATTAAAAGTTTCCTCCGCGATTAACAAACTGAACTTTAACAATGCATTAGCCAGACATATTAATATTTTCCCTGAACATGAATTTAGATTTTTAGGTATTGAAAAAAACTATGAGAATGTGAGAGGGGGACCCATGGATTTGAAAATTGAAGAAAGGGAATTAATTTGGCAACTTAGATTAAATGCCCTTTCTACCCCTGGTTTAAATGACTCCGTATCTATTAAAAGTATTTTAAAACTGAAGGCTTTATTGAGATGATATTCATGTATAGAGTTATATATACATGTTTATGTTCATTTTTTGTATCTTGTTTATTGAATGTATTATTTGGATAGGTTCAAAACAGGTTTATTATATATATAATTTTTTTTGGAGGCTTGGTTCTGTAATAGGAGGCTTGGTTTTAAAAGGAAATGATGTCATTCTAATTAACTTTTTTATATTTAAATGTGAGCACATTTGTAACTTGTATTGTCTGATGAAGTTTACTTAATGCAGTAAACGAAAGCGCTCACTTTAATTTTTAAATTTGGTTTTCAATGTGGTTTTTTCCTTCCTTTGTGTGTTTTTTACATGTTTCTTCTGTTGCAAGTAACAATTCTGGATGTTCGAACTTTTCTGTAACTGCACTTTTTGCCTTGTCTGCTTGTCCCATTCTAGTAGTTCTATGTTTATTGCTGTGCAGTCTGTCTGATAATATTATGCAGTTGTTCTGTAATGTACAAGTCTATTTTGTCCATCCAGCTGACTATATTCCATTGCACACAAAGATGGTCAGAAGTGCCTAACGAAGGAATAATCCTCATATCTGTGACTCTAAAACTGGCGTCTAAAGAACAACATCCAAGAGATTTAAGACTGTGGTGTTAAAGCTGACCACCTGGCCATATTCAAACGCTTACATTACTTCTGGCAGTTACTTCTCCTGCGACTGTCTTCAAAAATGAATCCCAACAAATGCAGGGAGCATTTAGGTCCTCATATAGACTTAATAATGATTTCTCATGCAGAATACAAATCCAGTATCAAAGTTTATTAGTTTGGGGGTGCTCACATTAGGGCTTGTGTAAGAGTCAATGTGGCATAATTCTCTTGCTAGTCTGTATATTCACCCAAATTATTTTGGTTTTGTAACCTACTAAGCTATAGTAGCTGCACAGTACCTTTTACTATATACTGATGCCCAACACCAATTTTATGTTGTCTGTAACTGTACTTTTTGTTACTATGTTTGGATGTCCACCACCAATTTTATGTTGTCTGTAGTTGTACTATTGGTCATCATATAAGGATGCACACCACCAGTTTTATGTTGTCTGTAATTGTACTATTGGTTACCATATAGCAATGCCCACCACCAATTTTATATTGTCTATAATTGTACTTTCGGTTAAGATATATGGATGCCCACCACCAGTTTTATATTGTCTGTGATTGTACTATTGGTTACCATACATGGATGTCCAACACCAGTTTTATGTTGTCTGTAATTGTACTTTTGGTTACCATATATGGATGCCCACCACCAGTTTTATGTTGTCTGTAATTGTACTTTTGATTACCATGTATGGATGTCCACCACCAGTTTTATGTTGCCTGTAATTGTACTTTTGGTTACCATGTATGGATGTCCACCACTAGTTTTATGTTCTCTGTAACTGTAATTTTGGTTACTATGTATAGATGTCCTCCACCATTTTTATGTTGTCTGTAATTGTACTTTTGGTTACCATGTATGGATGCACACCACCAGTTTTATGTTGTCTGTAATTGTACTTTTGATTACCATGTATGGATGTCCACCACCAGTTTTATGTTGCCTATAATTGTACTTTTGGTTACCATGTATGGATGTCCACCACCAGTTTTATGTTGTCTGTAATTATACTTTTGGTTAACATGTATGGATGTCCACCACCAGTTGTATGTTGTCTGTAATTGTACTTTTGGTTACAATGTATGGATGTCCACCACCAGTTTTATGTTGTCTGTAATTGTACCATTGGTTACAATGTATGGATGTCCACCACCAGTTTTATGTTGTCTGTAATTGTACTTTTGGTTACAATGTATGGATGTCCACCACCAGTTTTATGTTGTCTGTAATTGTACTTTTGGTTACCATGTATGGATGTCCACCACCAGATTTATATTATTATTTAATTATTTATGTATTTATTTATTTTATTTTATTTTACATTTGTTGACTGGGCTAGTCTAACTGGATATATGTCCATTTTCAGTAGAGGCCTGGGGAGATAAGCTCCAAGACATGGTCTAAGACAATAATACAAGTACAAACAAATAAAAAATAAAATCAAATATTCTAGTAAAAATAGCAATTTTCCTAGTAAGTAAAAAAACATCAACAATGGTAACACATGTATTACAGCATAGAGGTTGTAACGGCATGTAGCACTGAGATCAAAAGTCATAAACAGTGCAAACTGAAAGAACGGAGACAACAATGCAGGTTAAGTCAGAGGTAGATAAAAGGAAATAATCATAGTAAAAAAAATCATCAGCAATTGTAACGTGAATTACAGCATAAAGGTTAAACAGGATCTAACACTGAGGTCCTGCGCCATAAAATAGTGCTATTTTTAAGTATGGAGACATAATACAGGTTAAGTCAGAAGTAGAAAAAAGGAAGTTAGATGTGTAGTATTGTAGCAAAGGATTTGCTTAAGAAAAGGTATATAAAGAGGACAGAAATAATAAAAAAAGGTAGATCAGAAAAATATAATAAGACGGGAAATGTAGTAAAGGATAGTAAGCACTGGATAGGTAAGTCAAATTTGTAGAGGTAGATGAGTAGTCTGGTTTGGAGCAGGGGCATAGCCAGTATGTTTTGAGAAGAAGTTTAATTCTGTTTTTAAAGAGAGATAAAGAGGCGAGTGAGGAGAGGTCATTAGGGAGAAGATTCCAGGATTTACCTACAGTATTAGAAAAGAGAGAATCCCCAGCCCTGTTATTAGGTTTCAAGGTGTGGACCAGAAGTTTGTGAGATGAACATAAGGACTTCAGATTTTTATAGGGGATGATGAGGGTAGATAAACTTGGAGTATTAGAATGTTTGTAAAGGATGTTGTCAGCAATGGTTAGTTGGTGAAATTTAATCTGGTGTTGCAGTTCTAACCATCCTAGCTGTTTTAAATGTATACAATGATGGGAAGGGAATGGGTTGCCTCTAGCAAATCGTGCAATGTTATTATAGGACATGTCCAATTTGCTGAGTTTATTCTTGGAGAGATTAGTAAAAATGGGTGAGGCATAAAGGAGTGTAGAGATCAAATGGGTGTGGGCGATAGTAGTTTTAGCAGTAGGGGAAAGGAAGGGTTTAATCCTATAGAGACTGCCAAATTTTTTATTGACAGTCTTTATAGTATTATTGATGTGGATGTTGAAGTTCAGATTATCGTCGATGGTGACACCTAGTAGTTTGGTGGTAGAGTCAGGAGATATTATAGTACCATTGGTAGATGTCACTGAGAATTGAAGAGGACATGACTTAAGAGTAGGAGTGAAGAGGAGGAGTTTGGTTTTCTTTGGGTTTGAAAGAAGGCAATGCTGAGTGAACCATTGTTCAACTATGTTGAATACTTTTTGGGTGAGAGCGTGAAGGTCATGGGAGGATGTAGCTGAACATAATAGTGTGGAGTCGTCAGCATATTGTATGCAAGTGGCTTGTGGGATAGCTAGATGAAGGTCATTAATAAATATAGAGAAGAGAAGGGTCCAAGTATGGAACCCTGAGGGATACCTAAGGTAATGGGTAAATGGGAGGTTAAAGTATTATGCCAAAGTACTGCCTGTTATCGTTTGTCAAGGTAGGATTGGAACCATTTTATGGAAAGTGGGTCTAATGACTGAGATTTTAGGATGTTTATGAGAATCTGGTGGTTTACCATGTCAAATGCTTTAGACAGGTCGATAAATAGAGCAGAAGAAATATTATTCAGGTTTCACTGTCTGTTAATGTAGTCAGTAAAGGACAGGAGGGCAGTGGTAGTGCTGTGTGAGGGACCGAGACCATGTTGACAGTTGGAAAGTAAATTTAGGATGTTTATGAAAATTTGATGGTTTACCATGTCAAATGCTTTAGACAGGTCGATAAATAGAGCAGAAGAAAGATTATTCAGGTTTCACTGTCTGTTAATGTAGTCAGTAAAGGACAGGAGGGCAGTGGTAGTGCTGTGTGAGGGACTGAAACCATGCTGACAGTTGGAAAGTAAATTGTTTTCAATTAAATGGTGGAGTAGTTGTTTATGGATACATTTCTCCATGATTTTAGCTAGGGGAGAAAGTAGGGCAATGGGGTGATAGTCTGATATTTCTGTGGACTGTTCACCTTTATGTAGGGGGATAATATGGGAGATTTTCCATAAGGTGGGGATGTAACCTTCAGTAATAGTTCTGTTGACCAGTATGGAAATAGGATAGACTATGGCATTAGATAATAGCTGTAGATATTCAGAAGGCAGTAGGTCTGCAGAAGGAGAGCATGGTCTCAGTTTCTTCAAAATGGGTTTGAATAAATGTGGTTGAGACAGGTTTGAGATGAAAGGGGGGGTGGGGTTGAGGAGTGTGAAGGTAATGTGAAGGTATTCAATGATAGTTGACTAGCTAGTGTTTGGATAGCATCTGCAAAAAAAGGTATTGAAGGTATTAGCTGTATGGATGGGATTTTTCTGGTCTGTATTTTGAGGGTGTGGTGTAGTGGATTGACCTGGTTGGGGTAATTGCTTAATGCTGGCCCAGAATTTCTGTGGGTTGTTGTGATTAGGTTGTTAATATTGTAAGAAGTATTTTTGTTTGTCAGAAAATATGGCCTTTTTAGTGTCATTTCTTAGCTGTCTAAAGGTTAGTTGTCCAGCAGTGTTTTTTGTCATTCTCCATTTGGCCCAATATTTATTTCTGATGTGAATTTTGTGTTTGGTTTCGTTAGAAAGCCATGGGGCAGACTTGGTATTAATTCTAATAGATCTAGTAGGAGCATGGTGGTTAAGAATGGCAAGAAAGTTAGAATTAAAGAAATTAACAGCTTCATCTAGAGGCAGTTGTTTTAAGGGAGCCCAATTGCATGTTCTTAGTTCCATTTGGAATAGATCAGGGTTAAATTTATTTTTGGATCTAATATGTCTAATAGAGGTTGGGGTGGGGGTGTTAACTTTATATCTGATGATGTAGGTAAGTGAGTGGTCACTGATATCATCAGGGAGAGTTCCAGAATCATAGTAGAGAGTATGATTGTTTGTGAGAATCCAGTCTAATATGCTTGCTTTCTTGTTAGCTTTATTTATTCTGGTGGGGGAGGTAATGGTTTGAGAGAAACCATATAGGTTTATGTGGGTGGTAGGAAGGCTACTACTATAGGAATTCCAGTCTAAATTTATGTCGACTAGGATTATGGTTTCTTGAGGCAGGTGTTGGGATAGCCAGCAGAGGATATTTTCCAAGGTGGCTATGTTATTTCCAGGGGGCAGATACATACAGATAATATAGACTGATTTAGCTTTGTTAAGTTCAAGTTTAGAGATGAGAATCTCAGCATTGGAGTCCAGAGGTAGATTACAGTTGTAAGTGGTTAATTGAAAGCCAGATTTAAATAGAATAGCCACCCCACCACCTTTCTTAGCTACTCTGTCAAGTCTTAGGATATTATATCCAGGTGGGATAATTTCATTGTCTTTGATGACAGGTTTTAGTCATGTTTCAGTTAGGCAGATAATGTCAAAGGAGTACACGTCTAGGAGAGCATGAAGTTGAGTCACTTTGTTGTTAATGCTACGTATGTTAAGATGTGCTAGTAGGAGAGAGTTGGAAGGTCTTGCAAGGGGAGAATTGATAGATTGAATATGGTTTTGAAGAGTGATAGGGGTTGCAGTTGGGCCAGGGTTAGGATGAATATCACCATCCTTTACAGTGAGGAGTTGTAGTAGATAGCTTGGGTTAGGGAATTTCCTGTAAAGAAGTAACACTCTTTTGAAATATTGTGTATTATATTTAATGTGTAGTGTTCTATGATACTTTGAAAGTAGGTAGCTAGGTGACCATGTTATGTTTGCATGGTTATGCAGGTGTGGTAAGGGTTGAGAGTTGGTTTGTTGGTTGTGGTAATTAGTTTCTGGATATATTGGGTGCTCATATGAGGATAGCAAATATTCAAAGGTGGTAGTGGTAAGAGAGTGAAGTAGAATCGGATTTGAAAAGGGGTAGTTGAATAAGCCATTGGGAAGGAATAGTTATTTGTTGTATATATGTGGGGATGGAAGTATATAAGGTGGGAGTGTGTAAAGATAGGAGGGAGTGATGAGTAAGAAGGGGAGTGGTTAGAGATGGGAGATGAAATAGAAGTTGGCCAATTGGAAATGTGAAGTGGATAATGGGAAGGGGAAGAGGTGTGGTTAGAAAGTATAAGAGTAGGACCCCTGGGGGTGGGTGGGAATTGGGGGTAGGGAGAGGAGCAGATTGAGCCCGCAGGGTGAACAGAGCGGGTAGACACAGAGAGTGGAGCAGTTGTAGAGGAAACAATCAGCAGGACTGATTTGTGAAGGTAAGTTTTAAAAGTCAGATGTGGTAAAGACCAGTGAGAAGTGATCCTAGGAAAGGTAGTAGTAGACTAAGTAGTAGTAAAAAAAAGTAAGGTGGAAGAACAGGAATAGCAATGCAGGTACAATAGGAGAAATAGGGTATGTGGCTATGTAATATGAGGATGAAAAGGGGAAAAGGCTGGGTAAGGGTGCCACCTAGTGGACAAGCCTAAAAGTGCAGGCAGATGTAAGATGGAGTTAGAAGGAGTAAACCAGGGAAAGGTGGGAGATTTAGTCGGAGAGGGATTCAAAAAGGATGGTAGAGAGAGAGATTTATGTATAGAATGGGGGGTACTCTGCTGGAAGCTGCTGGCTGCCTGAGCTCAAGACGTAACTCACCACCTGTAGCAATGGTACACTAATTGAAAGACAATTCAAGCAGGAATTATTTAGTACACATACTTTTCCTGTATCCTTGATATAGGATTTGTAAGGCAGTCTGTGAGGTGTAACGCAGGTAGTTGTAGGGTTTCCTTTAGTTTCTGACAGATTAGTGCTGGAAGCACGGGTAAAGCAGGGTAACCTAAGGAGGCAAGAGAGACAAGGTAGTTATAAGAAACAGGAGTTAGCACATAGCAAGATTTAGAGTGGATATAATATTAAACAATTACCAATACCTATATGTAGACAGCAAATATACAGTGCAATAATCCTTGTAGTGCAGATACAACTAGTCATTCACAGAGGCAGATATGTAAACATAGCAGTTACACAAATCTTAACAATTAGTCATTCACAGAGCAGATATATAAAGAAATAGAATTTACACTGAAAGCCTAACCCTGGTAGCAGTAGATGTGAACACATAGTTAACCATTATTTAAATGCTGTAGGGTAGTAACACTTTTTGCATGAGATTATATGCCCCTAGATATTAGCAGGAACCAGAGGATAAACGTAAAAGATGTTCCTACCTATTTAAAAGCAACAGTAGTCAGCCATCATTCAATAAACACTAAGAAGGACTATGCTTGGTAAGGACAGGCTTAGATCGGCTGTAAAATAACACAGTAACAGCTTAACAGAAAGATAGTGAAAGAAACTAGGCTTCAGAGTAAGCGCTTAGGAGGCGCCGTTTTTAAGCCATTTCCCAGTATCTGAAAATATAGGTAATATGGTCATGCTCAGAGCAGGATCTGCCTGAGAATAAGGAGTAAATAAAACTTGCCGTAGTTGGCTTGTTTTAAAGCCACAGGCAGTCTGTGCCATTGTCAGCTTGTTTCAGAAGCCAGAGGCAGTCTGTGCAGTTGTCGGCTTGTTTAAAAAAAAGCCAGAGGCAGTCTGTGCCGTTGTCGGCTTGTTAAAATAGGCAGGTACTCTTGTGAAACCTTAGAATTTTCCAGTTAGCAGGTAATTACAACTAGTCAAGTAAAGCTGGCTTACAGTTTTGACCTAAAAAAGAACAGGGGCAGTCTGTGCCGTTGTCGGCTTGGTACCTATCCACAGGCAGACCTGAATGCCTACGAAATTACCGAAAAGCAGGTAAAATGCAGCTAGACAGGTAAAGCTAGCTCTAGTTTAGACCTATAAAGAAACACCACGAGGGTGGTGTGGTACCAAGGGCCGTGTACAGGCTAGGGATCAGTCGGGACCATAAAGGTCTGTTGGGATCAAAATAAAGTAGTGTCAAGTATGCAGAAAAAAGAAACACTTGAAGACAGCGCCAGACACACTGTAAATTAGCTACTTCTAGCATAAAGGCACTAAACCAGCAACTATAATTGGCTGTTATTAGGCTCAGGTAACTTAGTAAAACAACACAAGGTTGGTGTAGTGGAATCTAGCCTTGTCCAGGCTTGGGAAGCAAACGATGAATGAATAGCTACACTATATAGATGTAGCAGGGTAGATAGCATGCAATAAAGCAGCTATCGGCTTGAACACGCTTAAGGCAATGTTTAGAGTGTTCTACAGTCAAGGGATGGCTTTAGACAAACAAGCAGTAAGAAAAAGCTACGATTTGTAGTATATAAAAAAAAACGCTACTAGAGGCTTAAGTAATCAAACAAACAACAATTATCGTATAAACAGTCTAGGTAAGGCTTTACAAACGGCGGGAAAAGCAGTCGCCAAACAGTGGTCCATTTAGGAAACACAGATTAAAACCTAAAACAGTTTTCTAACTTGAATAGCAAGTTCAATTCACTCCAATAAATGCAATATATTTGTATCAGCCTTAAGAATTCAGACAGTCTACCAAAAAACGCTTTACAAAATTGTACCTTCAGTATTAACACAATGCAGGCACCAGACAGATTAAAACATCAACAATGGTCTTGACGATGTAAAACAGCCAAACCTACCAACAGATATTTATTAAAAAAACTTTGATATAAAGAGTCTCAGTACAAAAAATAAGATAACTACATACCACAGGGGTTAGATGCCGACAGAGGGAGCAGACAGCAGCCAGGCCAAGTCCCTAATCCTAAAGATGTCACCCCACTAAGTCCAGGATATTTATGGGAGTTTAGAGGAATAAAGGTAGCAAGGGGAGGGGAGTAAGGGGAAGTGCAGGTACAGGTGGGAGGGGCAAGGGAACTGGAAAAGTCAAAGCAGGCAATTGGACATCATGCAATACAGGTAATAGTATAGCAAGTAAGAAGGTTAAGGCAAGTGTAGGCAAGACCAATGGGAAAAAAGACGGAGTGCAAAGAAAGTGACAGGCAGTAGTAAGATGAGATGGACAAAGGACTAGAGCAGGACACAGACAGTGGAGCAGTTGTAGAGGAAACAATCAGCAGGACTGATTTGTGAAGGTAAGTTTTAAAAGTCAGATGTGGTAAAGACCAGTGAGAAGTGATCCTAGGAAAGGTAGCAGTAGACTAAGTAGTAGTAAAAAAAAGTAAGGTGGGAGAACAAGAATAGCAATGCAGGTACAATAGGAGAAATAGGGTAAGTGGCTATGTAATACGAGGATGAAAAGGGGAAAAGGCTGAGTAAGGGTGCCACCTAGTGGCCAGGCCTAAACATGCAGGCAGATGTAAGATGGAGTTAGAAGGAGTAAACCAGGGAAAGGTGGGAGATTTAGTCGGAGAGAGATTCAAAGAGGATGGGGGAGAGAGAGATTTATGTATAGAATGAGGTGGGGTACTCTGCTGGAAGCTGCTGGCTGCCCGAGTTCAAGACATAACTCACCACCTGTAGCAGTGGTACACTAGTTGAAAGACAATTCAGGAAGGAATTATTTAGTACACATACTTTTCCTGTATCCTTGATATAGGATTTGTAAGGTAGTTAGTCTGTGAGGCGTAACGCAGGTAGTTGTAGGGTTTCCTTTAGTTTCTGACAGGTTAGTGCTGGAAGCACGGGTAAAGCAGGGTAACTGTAATACCCAGCAGCTATCTGTTGCATTTATGGGGCACACAGTCTTCCATTAGTAGTCTTCCTCTACATAGATGACAATTTCAAAATAATTCCTTCAAACAATTTGCAATGTAGCCAATATCCATATAACAAGGCATGGCTCAACAGGACTCCAGCTTTTCACTCTCATGTTGTCTGTAATTGTACTTTTGGCTACAATGTATGGATGTCCACCACCAGTTTTATATTGTCTGTAATTGTACTTTTGGTTACCATGTATGGATGTCCACCATCCGTTTTATATTGTCTGTAATTTTACTTCTGATTACAATGTATGGATCTCCACCACCAGTTTTATGTTGTCTTTAATTGGGAATTCCAAAACCTAGAATATTTTATGTGGGGGAAAATCTGAGCCCAACCATGCTTTTGTCACTACAATAATAGCTATACATTCTTCAGTTGACAAGTTATACAGCCCTAGTTGATTGGTCGATAGAAACATGACTCGTAGAGTAGAATTTTTAAATTTGATAGTATTTGCTGTGACTATTCATTTCTGAAGAAGTTGTTCATTTGTAACGACGAAAACATTGCTAGTTTTAATAAACTTCCTGAACGTTATTCTGACTGCTTTCTACTTTAGTGCTGGTTTCGCAGGCTGCAGGTTTCCAGTTTTTCGTTGCTTACATAGTGTTTGTTTCTTCCTGTTTTTCTAAGTTATAGAGGTCGGCATGTTTTTTTAATTCTGTCACCAAGCATTACAGAGAATAAAGGAGAATAAAAGATGGACCTAAAAGAACTTTGTAATAGTGGTAATCACTTGATAAAATACTTACTTCATAATTACTCCATATGAAAACTGTCCTCATATTTTTTTTCTAAAAATGAGCTGCTACCAATCATACAAATATTGAATGTTGTATTTTAATGCCAAGCAATGGATTTCACATGTTTTTACATCTATTCTGTCTTAATTTATATTTGGAGTGCAATGGAGATGGTACCAATATCAAATCCTTTTTGCTTATTAAAACTTAGTATGTATACTATGTCCTGCCTTCATCTTTCTCACATTATTATTTGCAGCTATAACAGCTTTACTATACATAGCTTCCTCTGAGTCTAACCTCCATAAGGCAGGTGTTCTGTCTGCTATTTTACATTCCCTTAACCACATTATCTGCCGCTGTAGCATTTTTCTCAATCCTCTTAGTATGGGGTCTCTAATAACCAGAATCTTTTTTGTTCAAGGCTGGGTTACTGGTTACCAGTGAAAGGTATATGCATTAAAAAAGAAACTTTAGTTTACTTCAAAATTAACAAGGCCTTCTACTGGGTGCACTTGTGTGACGTTGGTAGTCTGTTCATTATGGTCAGAAACTAAATGGATAGGTAAAGCTTGAAGTGGTTTATCTGTGAAAAAACAGCTTCATTATTAGAAGGGCGGTTATCCATATCTTTTTTGATCCCCCTTTCCCAGACCATCCATAACTGCCTACCTTGACCTTGCTAAGCCTTTTATTACATACCCCATGTGAGAATCATAAATAAACTCTGTAGTCCCCACATTAATCAGTACATTGTCCACAGGGTAGATAACTAAAATGGTGTAGCCCAAGTACAGCGTATCTCCTCCAGCTGTAGAAATGTTACTAGCACCATTCTACACAGTGCAGTCTTTATACTTGTCTTGTTTGGCATTTACTTCTTAGAGTTAAAAAAGGCATCCATGGTCTGCGGATGACCAAGTTTACTGTCAGTTCACCTCATGGTTCCCAAATTCACCTACAAGGCTTAGATCACACCTACAACTGGTACTCAAATCAGGGGCTCACCTTAAATGCTAATACAACTTTCAAAGGAACTTTATTTGTATCGTTCATTATGAATTGAGAGGGATCTGGCTTCAGACAAATAGCTGGATAGAACAATATGCATTTTTTGGGTGGGGGAATGTATGTTCAAATGTGAATCTGATAATCCACATTTGTACGTTGGAAAATTAGTTTTGTAAAATGCTAGTGATTGTGATTAATGACTTTGAAGAAAAGAACAAGTTAGTACAATCAGCAGAATGTACAATGGATGCCGGGTGACATACTATAGGCATGCATTTCACAAAGTTTGCAACTAGATGTTGCCATAGTACAGAGCTGGTGACACCCCTGAGGTGATGTACTGTGCAGGTGATTGCTGACTGGACTAGCTTATGTCTTCTGAGTGTTTGGATAAGTAACTGTTAAGCCAATGATGCCTGCTCATGGACAGATGTGTGTAACCAATCGTCTAAAATAGTATTGTGCTTTCCGGTGTTGATAAGGTAAGAAAGACAGTAACAACATATTCATTGTTCATAGGTTCATAGGTTCATAGGCTGGTACTAGGCTATCAGCCCTAGGGCCTATACAAGCCTAGCCATAACAAAATCCTGGCTATTTCTTCCCACATTATTTACTTTCCTGGACCCCTGTCTAGCAGGGTGACTGACGTGATCCCTTGGGTGAATTTCCTTTCTCCCATCCAATCGTCAAGGTTCCTCTTGAAGAGGTCCAAAGAGGCACTCTGCTTGACATGTATGGGCAATCTATTCCAGAGTCTGGGGAGTCTCTGGGTCAGGAACCTATCCCTCCAGCATGTTTTGTTTATTGTGATGACAAGGTTTAGATCCCTGGAGCGTGTAGCTCTGAGGGATTGGGATTTCTTTAAGTGTAGCATGTCCAACAGCTCTGGGTTTGACATGGCCTTGTATGTTAAGCAGAGATCGTCTCTGAGTAGACGATATGCGACAGAGTATAGCTGGAGTTTTTTAAGGTGGTCAGCGTAGGGCATCTGCTTTAGGCCTGTGATTCTTTTAGTGAGGTATTTCTGAGGCCTTTCCAGTTGTTGCAGATGTCTTGAGAGGTACATACCAAATGGGGCATTGTATTCTATAATAGGTCTAATGAGGGATGAGTACAGTGGGACAATGACCTCCTTTTTACTGGATGAAAAGCCCTTCGTGATGAGGTGTGCCACATAGAAGGATTTCCTGACTGTTGTGGCGATGTGGTTATCGAAAGTGAGACCACTGTCCACCTGTGTCCCTAAGTCTCTTATCACACTTTCTGTGTTTAGTGTACTGCCACCTATATGGTAATTCATGGATACATGTTTTTCCCAAAGGGGATAACAATACATTTCTTGGCATTGAGCTTGAGCCCATGGCTCTGGCACCAAGCATCTGTTTCTGTAAGGCCCTTTTGTAGAGTATCCACATCATTTGGGGATTCAGTAATGGCTCCCAGTTTGCAGTCATCTGCAAACTTTGTTAGCCAGAGTCCCTTAGTGTTGACCTGTACTTCAGAGAAGTAGATGCCAAACAAGAGCGGCCCCAGGACTGAACCCTGAGGTACTCCACTTGTCACTTGTCTGGAGCTGGATTTGGAGTCGGCTACTTTTACAGTGTGGGTTCTATCAGTAAGCCATTTAGCAACCCATTGGGTGACATAGGGATTAATGCCCAACTTAGTAAGTTTATCTATGATTCCAGAGTGGGGATGGTGTCAAAGGCCTTGGCAAGGTCTAGATAGGCTGTGTGGACCACCTTACCCTTGTCTATGGCTCTGGAGACTGATTCAAAGAAGTCAATCAGGTTCAGGAGACAAGATCGGCCCTTCACAAACCCAAACTGGGTGGGGTCCAGTGTTTGAAGGTTGCCAATGTCTTTGTTTATAAGTTCCATGATAATACGCTCCATGGCCTTGCAGATAAGGCTTGTCAGACTGATGGGACGGTAGTTTCCGGGATCCAAGGTGGATCCCCCCTTGTGGATTGGGATAACTGTAGCTCTGCGCCACTCAGTGGGCACGAAACCTGAAGTGAGGCTATGATTAAACATGACACTTAGGTGAGGTGCCAGTTCATATTGTAGTTCATGTAGTACACAGCCCGGGATGTCATCTGGTCCCATGGATGCTGTATTCTTGGCTTTAGAGAGTGCGTTTTGTACCTGTGTGGCCATTATTACTGGAATTTGGCAATCTTCCGGTATTGAGATGGGCCATTTAGGGGTGAGAGGGGGTGAAGTTGGCACTGAATCGATCTGCCAGGATATTGGCAATATCCTTCAGATCAGTATATTTAATGCCATTCTGTTTTAGCTCAGAGCAGATCTGAGCATTGCCATTTAGATTCCTGACATAGTTATAGAATGCTTTGTGGTTGTCTTTGGAATCTTTGGCAATTTTATTTTCGTAACTAGCTTTGGAGGATTTTATGAGGCATCTCAGTTTCTTACTGAGGCTAGTAAGGGAGTTTTTTGCATCCTGGGATTTTCCTCTTTTCTGCAAAAGTTTCTTCCTTTTGTTGTAAAGTTTGTTTATAGCAGGGGACCACCAGATTGGCTTTCTTTTTTTGGATGAGAGCATTTTGGTTCTATTTGGGATGGCACGATTCATGCATGAGTGGATGTGCTCGTACAGTGCCTTAGTGTAGGATTCAGCAGTTGAACTTTCAGTTCCCGTCTGCATGGGTGTCATGAAGTTTGTCACTTCTGACTTGAGTAGCATGAAGTTGGCTTTGGAGAAGTTTTTTATGGTGGTTTCTTTACTGGGGGTGGGGTGGGATGTGGATGTTAAGGGTGATTAGCTTATGGTCAGACCTGACTAACGAGGGGTGACCATAGGTATGGAGCATTGATTTCCCATGTTGGTAATGACCAGGTCTAGGATATTGGAGCCCCTGGTGGGACTATGGATTAGTTGATCCAGGGCATTGGAATTTATGAATTCCAAGAACCGTTCGCAAAGGTGTTGGGACATGAGTAGTTTTCCCAGTTAATGGCAGGGTAGTTAAAATCACCCAGTATTAGGGTGTTTGGTTCTATCTTAATATTTTCCAATATGTTTAGAAAGGTGTAGTGAGAATCTTGGGGTATGGTGGGAGATCTGTAGCAAGCTACAATTTGGATTGCAGTCTTACCTAGCGTTAGTTGCACTTGGAGAATTTCAGACACATTGTGTTGGCCAACTAGCCTGGTGGTGTGAATATCCTTGGTGAATATTGACACTCCTCCACCTTTAGTGTTTCGGTCCTGGTTTGGTGGCTGAAAAGTGTGGTAAGAGTTGTAGCCTGGTATTGCAGGGGTGCTCTCTGGAGCCTTGAACCAGGTCTCAGTTACTGCACAGATATCGATGTTCTCCATTTTTAGGAGTGCCTCGAGAGAGTGCATTTTGAGGTTTAGACTTCTAGCATTGAGTAGCATTACCTTCAGATTTTGCATGCTTGTACCTGTTACGGTGGTGGTTTTGTCCTTTGAAGTTTGCCTAAAAAAGGCACTATAGGGGTGACAAGAGCCTTAGCCAGTAACCTGAATCCCAGGGGTGACAGGTGCAGACCATCTCTGGCAAAGCATCGTGGTCTGTCAATCATGTCATCCCAGGCAGACAGATACTGGATCCCCTTTGAATGACTCCATAAGCTTAGCCAATTGTTGAAGTCAATCATTTTATCCTTATATTGTGGTATCATTCTGGGCGAAGGCAGGATGCTACTCAGGGCTAGGGTCATACCTGCCTGGGCCACATGATCCAAGAGCTCTTCCATGTCTCTTTTCATGTAGTCCAGGGAGGTACGTCTCAAGTCATTCACTCCAACATGGACAATGACAGAGTCATATTTGTACTTGTTGTGGAGTGACTTGAGTGCATGCGTTATGTGGCAGATCCTGGCACCCGACAGGCAGCTGACTGTAATTTTCTCCTTATTCAACCTGGTGAGAGGGACATCAGTGTGCCGGACTATAGAGTCACCTATGACTAAAGTGTTAGGTACATTGTCTTGCCTTAGGGGCTGTTGCTGGGTGGCACACTGGTGTTGTGAACTATGTGACACATTGGTTGTGATTGGTGTTTGTTTGCGTTTCAGCTTCAGAGGTCTTTGTTGCTTGGGCAGGTTACAGTTAAGGGCCTCTGCATATGTGGATTTAGTGTTGCTATATGTGGGTGTTGGTGGTGCGGGTTTAGAAGGGCTATGTGTTGCTTGAGGTGTACTGTGGATGTTAACCTTCTCCTCTTGACTGTTTAGCACAATCTTGGGTGGAGAGAGCTTTGCTTCCATTTTGGCTATGTAAGTGCATCTCTCACAGGTTGTAGTGTTGGGTGGTAGGAGGAGAGGGTTGTCTGTGTACATGAGGCAATTGCTGCATTGCCCCAGTATGCCCAAATTCACCAGGTGGACAGGAGAAATCACCGGAAGCTGACCCTTGGACATGCCTGGTTTGGGGCTTTTTTTTTCTTTGTAAAGTATAGGAGCTGTTTCCTTAGCAAGGTACTTTGCAATTATAGGCTGTTTAGTGCCTACTATTAATTTCTCCTTGTTAACAAGGAGAGTTCAGTGTTTGTATGAGTTTAAGGCTTCCTAGTGCTTTCCAGCAGGTATTAGAGAAAGTGCTAGTCACAGGGATGCTTAAAGGTAAGATTGAAAAGAATGCACTCTGCAGTGTGCACTGGAGAAGTTAGATGTGAAAGTAGGTAACTTGAGTTTTACCTGTTTAAAAAGTTAAGGTTTAATGAAGAGTTACTATTTTTAAAACAGCAAGATGGATTGAAAGGGGTGGTCACTTTTGTATTTTGGTACTATGAACTACTGTAGGATGGCCAATAAATTTAAATAATTGAAGGGGTGGGATTTCAAAAATGATGATTTTGTGATTACTCACATAAGCCAGTGAAAGTAGAGAGAAATGAGATATATGGTCAGATTAACATAAGAGGCGGGCAACTAGAAAGACAGTGGTATTTAACAAGACAACTTAAATGGGTGGGAGGGCAGGAAAAAATTATGCCTGACTCAGAACAGAGAGAGCTGTGGTCTCTTTTGAAGTTTTAATATGCTGTTAAAACAGAATGCAAGCAAAACACAAGGTAAAGAAAACAAACTACAGTATTCAAAATATAGAAAGGCAATACAGTAATACAAAAAATAACAGCAAACTAACCTTTCCTTCACAGCAAAGTGTAGCAGAGTCTGGATGAGCCTTGTTGCCTATTTGCTGATAGATCATGTTTGTAGAAGTCAAGGCAGCTGTTTCTGTGGCATGTCCTGGACTAAAGCCATGTTGAGCTATAATGTTATGGGTTGTAATGTGTGTCGGCAACTTTTAATATACTTTTCCAACAGATTTTTAAGAAAGAAGAAAATATAGCTTTGGGTAGCTGCTGAGTCAGTTCAGTGGATGGATGTCTTTTGTGTAAGGGAGCAATTATTGGTGATTTCCAAGAATCAGGGAGTGTATTTTCTGCTATAGATCTGTTTACATCTGTAAATATTGGGAAAGGTATAGCAGCAACATTGATTTTTATGTAACAAGGAGGCCAATTGAAGAGAAGATTCTCTTACACTTTTAGGAGTTTTTGATATGCGTGGCTTGTCACTGAGAGAGAGTGAAGATGATACAATTGACAGTGCTGGTTAGATAATGAGGAATGGTCCTTGAATCACAACCTGCTTACAGTCCCCTTATTATGTTGCATCTCTGAATTCTTTGCCAGTGCATTCACCCCCTCTTCTGTTATTCCCTTATGTCTAATCCCTGCTTCTTACATCATTCTGTCTTTCTCTGTACTCCTCGGCTGTATATCACTAGAACAATCTTTAACTGTCCGTATCTTTTCTTTTTCTTTTGTTTTCATTCCCTCACTTCTCTGTTCCATCACCTTCTCCCACGGTTCTGCACTTACACGATTTGTTCCATCACCAGTGCTTCCCTTCCTTCTTTCCTTTCCTTTCTAAATTTAGTTTCCCGCTTGCTAGAGCATGGTTAGGTAGGTGGACTGGGATTCTTTGGCAAGGGGCACTCTGTGTCAAAGACAATGTCCATTGGCAAAAAGGTGGTGGCAGCATGGTCATGTGGCATGATATAACGTCTGTCATAGACAATGTCCTTTAGTGGAAGAGAAGGAATGGCACTATGGGATTGTGACTGAAAGGGGATACCACTATGTAACTTGTGACCTGGGGTCACTGGGTAGACTTAATGTGACAGGACTAGAGGCTCCTCCATGACAGGGATATAATACCATTTTAAGAAACAGATCTGTATGTAGTAAAGTGTCCTGCTCATGAAGGCTAGCAGAAATCTTCACCCTGCACATGGGGTGGTGTAGTGAGATACACCTAAATCTGCAAGAACACATGACCTCTCTGTGTGTATACCCACCAAGATCACACAAACACTCTTTGGCAGGACAGTGATAGTGGCTATTGCTTTCATCTACGTAGAGGAGCATATGTCAGCAATCTGTGTCATCATAGTTTTCATGAGATCAAACAAGATATCATCTGTGGACTCCATGGCCTGTCCCAGACATTGGCAGTGCTGGGTGATATCCTCAGAGAAATTAAACACCACTCAGTGTGTCATATGACTGTGACACCATCTATGTCTTGGCACCATCTTCAAATCCTGAATCAGTGCTGGCATCCATCTGTTGTTCTGACGTAGCCTGTGCAGGTGTCACTGTAGCAGTGGTCTGGCCTATGAATATATAACACAGGGCAGAACACAGAGAATCTGAATATCTGTATTATATTCAGGCCCTGTGCTTCTGTATGCATATAGTGGTAAAGACTGTGCACATTCAGAACCAACATATCCATATCTATATCTATCTATATATCTTCTGTCTTTACTGTGTGCTTTGGATAGTGGGACTCTATAATGATACTACAGACCAGTGACAGGGACTGAGATGTGCAGGTTCTGTGGAGACTATAGGAGACTAAATAATCGCATTCACTTAGATGCTGGCTTAACTGCCAGACAGAGGCCCACAGGTATATTACAGGTAAAGAACGAGCATGGATAGGAGGCACCTGAGATGCTTGTGGTAGATGTCTGTCATGGCATGTATGGCCTGAGAATAGAAAGTGCACTACTACTCTATAAACATGCAGTATGACTGCTAACCTGCTTTATCTCATTTTAAGAGTCATGAGGGTTATCTAGTCTTGGAATGCATTTCCAGTCCTCCAGGTATACTACCAGCACCTTCATTATCTTCATACAATGATACTAGAAAATTCTCCCTGGCAGTTAGGCTTGCAGTGGTAGTGACTGACCTGTCTACTGCTGAGTTTTATGCTTTCTTCAAGGCTCAGTTGATCATGTCAGCAACATACATCTAACATAGTTATGTTGTGCACTTCGTCTATCAACAGCATTGATGTTCTGGATGACTGTCTCTCAAATGTGAACCCATACAGGCTGGTGTACACCCACCTCTTCCTAACAGGTACCCCATATGAGTCCTGAGTGCGGCTCTGCAATGATGCTAGTGACAGGGACTGACATGCGCAGGTTCTGTGGAGACTATAGGAGACTAAATAACCACACTCAGATGCTGGGTTAACTGCCAGACAGAGGCCCATAGGTATATTACAGGTAAAGGGTGAGCATGGATAGGAGGCACCTATGTGGTAACATGGGGTAGTGGGCTGCTGTGGTATGTTGTTCTTGGGGTTGCACATGAGAACCCTATTAGAGGTGTCCCTATATCATAAATAAACAATATGTATGTGTAGGACACCCAGGATAGTACAGGAATAGACAGTCTTGATATTGGGCTGTCTTCTGTCACCTACAGTGTATATTCACATATGTACATTATGTGTGGGTTATATGCAGTTACAGGTTACAATAGATCATATTACAAATTAATATATATATATATATATATATATATATATATATATATATATATATATATACCTGTACATTGTTCCATGGCAGGGGATCACATGTACATCATATCAGAGATATAACTCTTACAGCAGTACTGCAGAATACTGTCCCTGAAAACCCTGCTTCTCTGCTGCCAGAAACTTGATTCAAAACACTGTATAGGTGCCACCATTTCTCCTTTTCATGCTGTACAGTTTGGCATGTAAAATGGAAGAATTCCTGTTTAAGTGCAATGACATATCGTGTATTACAATGTTTCTCCTATGTTTATGAATGTTTAATGACATAGCGTGTATTACAATGTTTCTCCTATGTTTATGAATGTTTAATGACATAGCGTGTATTACAATGTTTCTCCTATGTTTATGAATGTTTAATGACATAGCGTGTATTACAATGTTTCTCCTATGTTTATGAATGTTTAATGACATAGCGTGTATTACAATGTTTCTCCTATGTTTATGAATGTTTAATGACATAGCGTGTATTACAATGTTTCTCCTATGTTTATGAATGTTTAATGACATAGCGTGTATTACAATGTTTCTCCTATGTTTATGAATGTTTAATGACATAGCGTGTATTACAATGTTTCTCCTATGTTTATGAATGTTTAATGACATAGCGTGTATTACAATGTTTCTCCTATGTTTATGAATGTTTAATGACATAGCGTGTATTACAATGTTTCTCCTATGTTTATGAATGTTTAATGACATAGCGTGTATTACAATGTTTCTCCTATGTTTATGAATGTTTAATGACATAGCGTGTATTACAATGTTTCTCCTATGTTTATGAATGTTTAATGACATAGCGTGTATTACAATGTTTCTCCTATGTTTATGAATGTTTAATGACATAGCGTGTATTACAATGTTTCTCCTATGTTTATGAATGTTTAATGACATAGCGTGTATTACAATGTTTCTCCTATGTTTATGAATGTTTAATGACATAGCGTGTATTACAATGTTTCTCCTATGTTTATGAATGTTTAATGACATAGCGTGTATTACAATGTTTCTCCTATGTTTATGAATGTTTAATGACATAGCGTGTATTACAATGTTTCTCCTATGTTTATGAATGTTTAATGACATAGCGTGTATTACAATGTTTCTCCTATGTTTATGAATGTTTAATGACATAGCGTGTATTACAATGTTTCTCCTATGTTTATGAATGTTTAATGACATAGCGTGTATTACAATGTTTCTCCTATGTTTATGAATGTTTAATGACATAGCGTGTATTACAATGTTTCTCCTATGTTTATGAATGTTTAATGACATAGCGTGTATTACAATGTTTCTCCTATGTTTATGAATGTTTAATGACATAGCGTGTATTACAATGTTTCTCCTATGTTTATGAATGTTTAATGACATAGCGTGTATTACAATGTTTCTCCTATGTTTATGAATGTTTATGAATCACTAAATTTTGTGAAATGCATGGGTGAGATAATGGTCATCTATGGGTCACAGCATCGTACTGCACCACCATGACTGACAGCTTCCTTCCTCTGTTTTGATTGTATTGGCTTGTAGCTTTTTAGCTTTACTGGAATGTCAACACTGGAGCACATTTTCACTCCCCTCGAACACAAGTTTGAAACTTGGGGGCTGCACAAAACATTTAAAACTAATATGTGTTAATGCTACAGTTACAGAAACCAAATTTGTGTAAAGCACAGTTGCAATCTATACAAGTACTCGTGTTACATAAAGATCTGTATCATTAACCCAGATTACCTACACTATGTGTTGCCTAACATATTTGTAGGCAAGTACTAGGCTAGTTGCCTTTCTGAGCCATTTTAAGCCTAGCCAATTTTCATCAAAGGTGAGAATCAAACTCTGTACCTTATGTCTGTGACTAATGTGATATCAGTCACAAGTGTAATATACACAGAACCAGAAACATGGCACATACAATGCAGTGTTATAAAGGAAAGGATGCAGAAATTATGCATAATGAAGGGTAAATATACTGTAGACAAGAAACAGATGTCCCATGTACAATGCAGTGTCATAAAGGAAAGGATGCAGAAATGCTACATAATGAAGGGTGCATATACTGTAGAACAAGAAACAGATGTGCCACATACAATGTAGTGTCATAAAGGAAAGGATGCACAAAATATTGCATAATGAAGGGTAAATATACTGTAGACAAGAAACAGATGTCCCATGTACAATGCAGTGTCATAAAGGAAAGGATGCAGAAATGCTACATAATGAAGGGTGCATATACTGTAGAACAAGAAACAGATGTGCCACATACAATGTAGTGTCATAAAGGAAAGGATGCACAAAATATTGCATAATGAAGGGTAAATATACTGTAGACAAGAAACAGATGTCCCATGTACAATGCAGTGTCATAAAGGAAAGGATGCAGAAATGCTACATAATGAAGGGTGCATATACTGTAGAACAAGAAACAGATGTGCCACATACAATGTAGTGTCATAAAGGAAAGGATGCACAAAATATTGCATAATGAAGGGTAAATATACTGTAGAACAAGAAACAGATGATTCATTTGATACTGCAAAACTTTATATATTTATTTATTTTCACTGGGTAAATTGGCTGGTTGACTGACCCTGTTTAGCCCTGGCCCAAGTACCCAGAACAGATATATTTTCTGAAATAAATGGTCATATAATTGTAGAGAAAGACAGTTGCATAAAACCCAGCATAATTATTGACATAAGGAATAAATGTTCTACAGTTACATGAGGCATACACTTAATAAGGCATAGATAAAAAACTACTGAATAATTAATTACAACACAAAAGAAGTATATATACACATTGCATACAGTATATACAAGCACATTTTTGTTGTTCAGTGGTTCACAAATCAAACGAGAGAACACAGGAGTTTTTTTTTTTTTTTTTTTAATTCTTGTAAAGTAGATACTGTTCTTATTTCAGCTGGTGGGTCCAAATGGAAGGCCCTAGGTGTGATTTTTTTTGCCTGTTGTGCTTTGAAATTGAGGACAGAGGAGTAGAATGCCATCATCCTGGTTTTCCCTCAGAGTAAGGTTGTTTACTGACTGGTACTTTGGTTCTTCAAGGTAGTATTATCCCTGTCTTACTATTTTGAAGAGAAGAGAAGTCAAAAGGAAGGAAACCCTATCAACTACAGCTAGCCACTGAAGGCTTTTTATGAAGATGCAATGGTGTGTGTGGGGGAATCTGCTGGTAGTTCATATCTGAAGATCATATGTTCTACGGTTTGTATTCTTTGCTTGTAAATAGGTAACTTTTAAAAGTAGGCAGTTCTCAGTTTTGGGGAGCAGTATGTTCTTTGCTATGACAGGTCTAGCTGTTGCAGACAGCAGTTGTATGAAATATTATAACAGAGTTTGAGTTGTGAAAGTGATCTGTTACTGATAATCTATATAGGCTGTGCATGTAAGAAAAGGCTCAAATATTAAGCCTCAGTATCTGTATTCAGAAACCTAAAGCATGCCATTGTCTTGTGTGTCTCTAAGCAAATTAGGGTGTAGGCTTGCTTGTTATGGGGATTGGTAAGTATAGCATTATACTACTTTTCTTTGGATTAATGAGACATTTTGCTATTATCCGACTTCTTCTTCTTTCAGCTGTTCCCGTTAGGGGTAGCCACAGCGGATCACCTGTTTCCATTTCTTCCTGTCCTCTGCATCTTGCTCTGTCACACTAACCACCTGCATGTCCTCTCTCACCACATCCATAAACCTTATCTTAGGCCTTCCTCTTTTCCTGTTACCTGGTAGCTTCATCCTTAGCATCTTTTTCCCAATATACTCTGCATCCCTCCTCAGCACATGTCCAAACCAACGTAATCTTGCCTCTCTGGCTTTGTCTCCAAACCTTCCAACCTGGGCTGCCCCTCTAATATACTTATTCCTAATCCTGTCCATCCTCATCACACCCAGTGCAAATCTTAACATCTTCAACTCTGCCACGTCAAGCTCTGACTCCTGCCTTTTTGTCATTGCCACTGTCTCCAACCCATATAACATAGTTGGTCTCATTACCCTCTTGTAGACCTTCCCTTTCACTCTTACTGGTACCCGTCTGTCACAAATCACTCCTGACACTCTTCTCCACCCATTCCATCTTGCCTGTACTCTCTTCTTCACCTCTCGTCCACACTCACCATTACTCTGAACTGTTGATCCCAAGTATTTAAACTCATCCACCTTCGCCACCTCTACTCCCTGCATCCTCACCATTCCTATATCCTTGCTCTCATTCACACACATATATTCTGTCTTAGTCCTGCTGACTTTCATTCCTCTTCTCTCTAGAGCATATCTCCATCTCTCTAGGGTCTCCTCCACCTGTTCCCTATTCTCACTACAGATCACAATGTCATCTGCAAACATCATAGTCTACGGGGACTCCTGTCTGATCTCATCTGTCAACCTGTCCATCACCATTCCAAATAAGAAAGGGCTCAGAGCTGAACCTTGATGTAATTCCACCTCGTGACTCAACACCACCTTAAACACATCCGTCACTACCACCGCAGACCTCACCGCTGTCACACTACTCTCGTACATATCCTGTACCACTCTTACATACTTCTCTGACACTCCCGACTTCCTCATACAATACCACAACTCCTCTCTAGGCACCCTGTCATATGCTTTCTCTAAATCCACAAAGACACAATGCAACTCCTTCTGACATTCTCTGTACTTCTCCATCAACACTCTCAAAGCAAACATCACATCTATAGTGCTCTTTCCTGACATGAAACCATACTGCTGATCACTAATCATCACCTCCCTTCTTAACCTAGCTTCCACTACTCTTTCCTATAACTTCATGCTGTGACTGATCAATTTAATCCCTCTGTAGTTACTACAGCTCTGCACATCACCCTTATTCTTAAAAATCGGTACCAAAAGACTTTTTCTCCATTCCTCTGGCATCCTCTCACTTTCCAAGATTTCATTAAACAATCTAGTTAAAAACTCCGCTGCCATTTCACCTAAACACCTCCATGCTTCCACAGGTATGTCATCTGGACCAACAGCCTTTCTGTTCTTCATCCTCTTCATAGCTATCCTTACTTCCTCTTTGCTAATCCACTGCACTTCATGATTCACTATCCGCACATCCTCCAACCTTCTCTCCCTCTCATTCTCTTCATTCATCAGCCCCTCAAAGTACTCTTTCCATCTGCTCAACACACTCTCCTCGCTTGTTCATAGTTCATAGGTTCATAGGTTAGTACTAGGCTAACTGCCTTTGCGAGCCATTTTAAGACTAGCCAGTTGTCCCCTGCGAGATTCAAACTCTGTACCTTGTGTTTGTAAGGCAAACACCTTAACCATTTGGCCACCCTCCCAACCCAGTGAGTACATTTCCCTCATTATCCTTTATCACCTTTACCTGCTGCACATCTTTACTATCTCGGTCCCTCTGTCTAGCCAATCGGTACAGGTCCTTTTCTCCCTCCTTAGTGTCCAACCTTTTATACAACTCATCATACGCCTTATCCTTAGCCTTTGCCACCTCCCTCTTTGCCATGCACCTCATCTCCTTATACTCTTGTCTACTTTCTTCATCTCTTTGACAATCCCACTTCTTCTCCAACCTCTTTCTCTGTATACTCTCCTGTACTTCTTCATTCCACCACAATGTCTCCTTGTCCTCCTTCCTCTTTCCAGATGTCACACCAAACACCTTTCTAGCCATCTCTCTTACTAGCTCTGCTGTAGTTACTCAGCTATTCGGTAACTCTTCACTGCCACCCAGTGCCTGTCTTAACTCTTCCCGGAACATCACCTCACAATTACCATTTCTCAGTTTCCACCATTTGATCCTTGGTGTTGCCCTCACACTCATCCTCCTCTTCTTGATCACCAATGTCATCCTACAAACCACCATCCTATGCTGCCTAACTACACTTTCCCCTGCCACCACTTTACAGTCTCCAATCTCCTTCAAACTGGCCCTTCTACATAAGATATAATCCACCTGTGTGCATCTTCCTCCACTCTAGTATGTCACCCTATGCTCCTCCCTCTTGTTAAAATATGTATTCACCACAGCCATGTCCATCCTTTTTGCAAAATCTACTACCATCTGACCTTCTGTATTCCTTTGTTTAACACCATACCTACCCATCACTTCCTCATCCCCTCTGTTCCCTTCACCAACATGCCCATTGAAATCTGCTCCAATCACCAGTCTCTCACCCTTGGGTACAGTCATCACCACTTCATCCAACTCACTCCAAAATTTTTCTTTCTCATCCATCACACACCCAACTTGTGCAGCATATGCACTAACAACATTCATCATTACACCATCAAGTTCCAGCTTATCCGACTACTGACATAATTTAAAAAAACACGTTTGAATTGTGATTGTAAATTAGGGTGGGAATTGATTTCAGAAGCAGAATGCTGGCAGTGTGGAGAGTCATTTTAAGTGTTGGTAGTTCAACAGTTAAGTTGCTAATGAAGAAAGAAGAGGAGAGAAGTGGACTGAACACTAAACCTCGGGGCATATCTGTGTTGGGGCTGCCATGAGACAAATAATGGTTACAGCAGTAGACATGAAAGGACCTGCCTGAAAGGTAGCTATTAAACCAATTTATATTGTTAAAACAACAACCAGTACTCCCCAGGTACCTCCATTGCAGAATAAACGCAATCCTATAGTAAAAAAACGACCAACGCGGGCAAAGCTCTAGGTTCATGGACAATCTTTTAATAAAAACACTCAAGCGCTTTCACCAAATGCTTCTTCAGGTGTGACATAAAAACTAAGTACCAAAGCACCATATCTAACTATTAAACTAGGATCACATGACAAAACAAATTCCAACTTAAAGATGCACATCCTGACATTCATTCAAAAACCATTTAAAAATATATATAAAATTTATACAAAAAATGTATATCTATGAAAGTATATGAAACATACATCATTCTAAGGACAAATACAAATGTATTTGATCACAGAGGTAGCATAAAATAATATATATATATATATATGAAGATATATAAAACATACACATACACATAATACTAAAAGCAAATGTATATGTATTTGATCATGAAGGTAGCATATGATATATAGCCATCCACTCATTTCCTTTGTAGTGGTCTGGCTTTCAAAGCAGGTCTTAGTGGTATACAGTCATTCAAGTCATGCCCTGCATTCACTCTTAACCTAATAATCCTCTGAGCTTCCGTTTCTTCCTTCCTTAATCTCATATCCCCTCCACTCTTATTACCATAATTCATTCCTATAACTAGAAAACTAAACCTATGTGTACTATCCGTGTTAGCAAAATGTTTTGCTAATGCATTAAACATGCTTTTCTGCCCTATATGATATACATGTTCCCTAATCCTAGCTTTTAGCATCCTGTCAGTCTTCCCAACATAGAATTTGCTGCATACCCTACATACAGCTAAATATATCACATGCATACTAGTGCAGGTAGCGTTAATCTTGAAGCTAAACCATTCTCCTGTATCTGGATGCAAAAAGATGGGACTATCATTGATATATGGACAAAAGGAACACTTCCTACAAGGAGTAGTATTTCCTTGTGTAACTGATCTATTGATATCCCTTACACCACAAAGACGTCTCTTCAAGGACCTTTTATTTCTAAAAGTAAACTGAGGTTTTGAATCCAAATATTTACTAACCTGCTCATTTGTCATTAGAATATTCCATTTTTTTCTACTAATACTAGTATATTGACTAATATTCCTTGAATAACAGAATGACGCAATTAAGTTGTTATTATATCTCCTTCTCAACTTATAACTACTGTCATCCTGTGTCCGTTCAGAGAAATAAGGTTTAGCTCTTGTACTTCTCATATTCACCACATTCTCGACATTCTTCTCTATCATCTCTACATCACACCCCCTATTACCAACTCAGTGCTAGTAGTATTAAGCTGTTGTTGAAAATCTTGTTCACTCACATTGAGCCTAGAGGCTCTATATAGCTGATTTTGAACCACATTCCTAAAGACATACCGTGGATGCATACTTTCTCTGCTAAGCAGATGGTTTACTCTACATTCTTTCCTATGAAGTCTAGTCCCAAGCAAGTTCCTATCATCCCTAAAAATGGTCACATCCAGGAAATCAACATTCGTATGAGACCATTTCACAGTAAATGTCAGAAAATTAGTAGATCTGTTCAGGGAGTCAACAAACTCCATCAAGGTCTCAGGGGTACCATCCCATAATACAAAGAGTCTGTCTACAAATCTTCTAAAAAATAAAACCTGTTTATTAAAAGGACCTCTTACTAAATACTCACTCTCCAAAGTGGCCATCACTACATTTGTGTAGCTGTTCACAGAAGAGGTGCCCATCGCTACACCATTAACTTGCCAATAGATGGATTCTCTGAACATAAACACATTGTTCTCTAAGACCAAACGTAATAATTCCCTCATTTGTATTATCTTAATACTATTTATCCCCAAATTAGGTTCCATATACTTAATAGCAAAATCTATACCCAAATTATTGGGAATTGTGGTGAATAATGAGACCACATCAAGTGTATCCAATAACACTTTATTCCCCAGACTATTCTCCATGGTGTATGCATACCTTCATGATTATTTCATTAACTTTCTTTCGTGGAATCAAAGTGTAAAAATCCTTATCGCTCAACATTAAATACATAGTATGATCATAGTTATCCCTATCTAGAACTACTATTTGGCCACCCTTATCGGCTGGCCGAATCATAATTGAAGTGTTCTTCTCTAAATCACAGAGTGCAAAATATTGTACTTTTGTCAATTTAAAGTGCTTAAACTTCTGCCTATTAAAGTGCTGTTTGTAATATAACTCTTATACATCATTAATACACATTTGTTCAAAGGACTGAACCAAAGGGTTCGCTTTAGGAATAAAGGTACTCGGTTTCTTAAAAAAGTTCTGACTAACATTCACATTATCACAACAGAAAGTTAATTTGAGCATCAAGTTGCGAGTGAACTGTTTAATGTTTAACACAATTTCAGAAAGATCTGAATCAGTGCTAGGTATAAACGACATTCCTTGGTTCAGTACAAAAGTCTCATCCTCTGTTAAATTATGCATGGATAAATTTAACACTAAGTCTTGGCATTTAGAAAAGCTTTTCTGATGGTATAAGGACTCATCACTGCATCCTCATGTTTCTTCTTGTTGCATATTAGGCTCCTGCCTTTCTGTTGCCCTCCTCCTCTGGTAATAGTACTTTTCCTCATCAGCAGTGGAAAGACAAGGGTTTGAGGGCAAGAAAGCCATAAAAAAGACTCCAGGTTCACACCGTTCACCGGAGATTCTCTCCCTTCCTCCCGGTGAACCTGCGCCACAGTGGTGACCATTTTACGTCGAGCACCTGATGTCTTTTCTTGTTCAACCTGTGGCGTTATCGTCTCTAGATTTAATTCTGGTACACTCACATCCTGATTGGTCGTCACCCCAACAGTTACATTGTTGACACTTGCAAAGTTCTCAGTATAGCGCGGCCATATAAAAACATTACCTGCTGCAAAATCTCACTTATCTCTATTTAGTTTCTTGAATTTTATTTGCAGCAGTTTTCTAGAGTGCACACTCATGATCTAACATCTCACGCATATATTTATCTAAGATGTTAGCACTGAAGCGTTGATAGGGATCTGAGTGCTTACTTTTAAACAGAATTAGCACCAAGGCAATTTCTCTATCAGCGGAAGCAATTAGTTTCAAATATCCCATACTAGTATTAATATTACATTTTGGCCATTCACTAAGCAGAAGTGGTTCACAATTCACTTGAGAGGGCATTTTTAACACCCTCAAACCCCTCAGTATGACCCCCTCCTTCAGACATACCTCCAAGTGAAACTTCTAATATTTTAGTCTCTTCAGTCTAAATAAAAGACAGCTTCTGAGCACAATAAAATCTACCTCCATTGCAGAAAAACAGGAATCCTATAGTAAAAAATGACCAACGCAGGCAAAGCTCCAGGTTCACGGACAATCTTTTAATAAAAATACACGGATAATACACATAGTTTTGGTTTTCTAGTTATAGGGATGAATTATGGTAATAAGAGAGGAGAGGATATGAGATTAAGGATGGAAGAAATGGAAGCTCAGTGGATTATTAGGTTGAGAGCAAATGCAGGGCATGGCTTGAATGATTGTATACCACTAAGACCTGCTTTGAAAGCCAGACCTCTACAAAGGAAATGAGTGGTTGGCTATATATCAAATGCTACCTTCATGATCAAATACATATACATTTGCTTTTAGTAAGATGTGTATGTGTATGTTTTATATACCTTTATAGAAATATATATATATATATATATTTGTTTTTATTTTTATGCTACCTCTGTGATCAAATATTTTTATATTTGTCCTTAGAATGCTGTATGTTTCATATACTTTCATAGATATACATTTTTTTGTATCAATTTTATATATATATATTTTTTTAATGGTTTTTGAATGAATTTCAGAATATGTATCTTTAAGTTGAAATTTGTTTTGTCATGTGATCCTAGTTTAATAGTTAAATATGGTGCCTTGATACTTAGTTTTTATGTCACACCTGAAGAAGCATTTGGTGAAAGCGCTTTTGTGTTTTTATTAAAAGATTGTCCGTGAACCTGGAGCTTTGGCTGCATTGGTCGTTTTTTACTATACAATTTATATTGTTGTCTCCAAAATGATGTCTTTTGAGTCACAGATTTAAAGGCACATGTCATATCTAGAAACACTCCAGCTGTCAAATTTCCCTCATTTAAGCTACAGAAGATATTGTATGAAGTTGACAAGAGTGTTATTATATTGCTAAAGACATCACAAAATCCATGCTGTTTGTCGGAGAGCAGGCCATAGCTATTGATGTATTTAAAAATTTAGTTATATGGAAACTTTTCAAAAATCTTTGTAATTTTAGAGAAGTTAGGGTTGGTACAGTAGTCACTGTAGTCCTTGGAAGATGTTAGGTAGAGAGAATTATGGTTTACAGATTTTCTGATATTGAGAAGCAATAACTTATATGTGCCTAAAAATACATAAAGCATTATTTTAAATAAACTTAGAAACGAAAAACCAAAGCGAGCAGGAGATACGTAAAACAGAACAACATAACACCAATACTAATAACAAAAATCAACCTACAGGAAGTTCACAACAGGGTTTTCCATTACACCAGGCCAATGGTCAGAACATTCCGAGACCGCCCAACCAGCACGGGCGCACGCGGAAACGAAGGAACCAGCGCAGGAGATAGTTGGAAATGGTGTTTTAAACCCACAAATTCTATCGAACTCTGCTGGTGATTTTCACATTTACAATTATTCTGATTTAAGCTTTCCTCAGGATATTATTGATTTTTTTGCTTTGGGTTTATCTTTTGTTCCTGACTCTGGAATGAATTTAGTTAACACAATAGTGGACCTTAAAATTTTTGGTCGCAAGATTAATTTAAACGCCACTATGGGCTCAACTTCCTTTTGTTCCAGCTCACTGCGAGTCTCTAGCATTTTCAACCCACCCCTTCATCCTAATATTCTGGCATTTGAGAAAATGTGTGAATTAGATTTTAGGTCTTTTGTCGACACTGGCTCAAAAGCCAAGAAAGGTTTTTATAACATCAGTGAAAAAGAACGCGACTTTTATCAGATTGTTGAACGATTGTAAGATTAGAATGATGAAGCCAGATAAAGGAGGTGGTTTAGTTTGTATGCATCATAGTACCTATATTTCTTGTATGGCTGAATATTTAAATAATTCAATTTACCAACAAGTTAGTCTTAATGAAGTTAACATAGCCTATAGTAAGATCAAGGCCACATTAGATGATCTTTTTATCGAAAAAGCAATTGATCTAGATTTGTTTAACTTCTTAACTTTCTTTGTTTGGCATACCTAAGATTCACAAGCGACTTGTTGACCCACCCAGACCCATTGTTGATGGACGCGGGTCAATTACTTATGGGTGTGCAAAGTATGTAGACAGCATTTTGAGACCTTTAGTAGAGAATGAGCACCAAATATGTAAAGACCCCTGGAGTTTCTTAACGGAACTCAGTAGGATCCCTTTTAAACAGGATTATAAACTACTGACAGTTGATGTAAGGGACCTGTACACTGTGATCCCCCAAGAATTGGGAATAGAGTGGATTAGATATTTCTTACATGCAAGGGAAATTGATAACAATATCATTTATGTAGTAGAAACCTTGTTGGAGTTAGTTTTGTTTAACAACTTTATGTGGCTTGAAGGGAATTTTTTCCTTCAAAAATCAGGGGTAGCTATGGGGTCTCCCTGTGGTGGTAGTTTTGCCAATTGTATAATGGCACATTGGGAGACCACCATGCTTTTCCAAAACTCTATGTTTAAGAACAATGTCGCTTGGTATACAAGATACCAGGATGACATGTTCATTTTATGGAAAGGCCCCAGTGAAACAGTGCAAGAGTTTATCAACTTAATCACTGCTTCAAATAATTTTTTGGAGTTTACCTTTAATCTGGAAAATGAAACCATCAATTTTCTCGATATTCGCATTCACAAGGATGCGGTTAAAAGTAGATTTAAAAGTACAATCTACAGGAAGCCCACTTATTCTAACTCCTTTCTCCATTTCTCCAGTTGTCACCCCTACCACCAAAAGAGAGCAGTGGTTAAGGGGCAGATGGTGAGGGCAGCCAGAATGATTTCAGACGATTCTGATTTTGCTGAAGAATGCGGCCTGCTAGAAAAAATGTTCCTTAGGAGGGGCTATCCGTTGAGTTTAGTTTCTAACATTTCCACAGAAGTAACTATTAAATGGCATTCTGGCTACTTTAAGCCATTATTATTCACTGGGGGGTTGGAAGAGTTGGTTATCGTTGTTGGAGAGGTACAGGATTCTCTTACTAGTAATATCAACTGCCATACCACAAGTTTTTTATGTACATATAATTTGGACCACTCTTTCATTAGGGAGACCCTATATAAGAACTGGACTCTTCTTATAGAAGATGTGTCTTTACATAAAGCCCTTGGCAACAACCCAAAAATTACCTTTAGACGAGGCCAAAATTTAAAACCACCAAACCACCCCTCAATAAAAACAAGGGTATGTTTAAGTGTGGAAGGTGTCATCAATGTAAGCACTTAAATTTGGATTACCAATTTAAGATCAGGGATAGTTTTTATAAAACACAAGGTAAATTCTCATGTGATACAAAGGGAGTGGTTTATTGTGCCTGCTGTCAAGCTTGTAAAGCTTTCTATATCGGCAAGACCGAAAGGAAGCTAAGGCAACGCATTTATGAACATCTGTACGCCATAAGTAAGAGGGACACAAGCAACGCATTGTTTAGGCATATTGTTGATTTCCCAGACCACTCCTTTAAGTTTTCTGTACTAAAGCAAATAAGCACAGATGAGAGAGGTGGCCCTTGGCAAATCAACTTGGAAATTGAAGAATTAAGGTGGCAAATCACTACTGCTGCCTATTTGCCCCCAGGTTTGAATGAAACAGTTTCGATAAAATGTTTTTTAAAGCTTTTGTCTTTAAAAAGATGATCTTTTTAAAGAGATGATTTTTATATAAAAATGAAATTATATTTATTGTTTAGCTTTTCTTAGTTATGGCTATTTATACATATATATATATATATATATATATATATTGTTTTGGTTTTAAACAATCATTTTAGACTTTTTGGGTATTTCATTAATAACCATATTAATTAGAAATTGATTGTTATTTTAGACTTGTTCCCAAAATATATGTATGAAGGCTGTGATGAACATTAGCAAATTAAGGGTTGCTCAGCTAGATTTTATGCAACTTTCTTTGGTTGTAACTTTTTGAAAGTTTTATAGTAATGGAGGCTTTCACTTTAAATTTTGATTTGCATTTTATGTAATTAATCAATTGATGCTAGAGTTTTTTGTTTAAAAGCAATTGAATGTGTGTGTTATTTGTCTGAAGAAGGAAAAGCACAGTCTATTTCCGAAAGCGCTAACAACATTAAATTGTTCTGTTTTACGTATCTCCTGCTCGCTTTGGTTTTTCATTTCTAAGTTTGTCCTTTTGCCTTTTGTGATTATTTTAAATAAAGTCAAGATGTACTGCAACTCCTTGTATCCTTAACTTATGTATATCAACTGCATGGTCACATGATATTGAAGAAAAGTGAAAAAAAAATCCACTGCAGCATACTGCTAGCTTGCCTGACAGAAGTTTCATGTGGTTTTGAAAAACAGAAAATAAAAGAACTTAAAGAAAATCTGCTCAAAGTACTTACCCTTGGAGTGTTAGCATGCCTAAAGTTGTCACAATGTACCCACTGAATATATCATCTAAGCACTACAACCCAACCAGCCTCCATATACTGCATAATATCAAATCTAAATCTTTGCCACTGAAGACATGAATTCACAAAGAAAGATAAATCACAAACCAAAAACAGCCACACCATGCATTATTCAAGACCTGCAGAAGGCAAAGATTTGTCTCATGTATGGAGCATTCATTACCGTTCAAACTATATTCAATCAAGCATTTTATATCCATGCTTCCCTAAGCACTGCGGAGAACAAAATGATACTACTTGTGTCCATCCTCATGGGTATCCCAACATCTGCAGGAAGGCCAACTATAACAATAGTAAGTGGCCAAAATGTGCAGCCACTGAAGGCAGTAAATCTGTTCACCCCTTTTTCTCATGTGCATCAGTCTTAGAAATAACTAAATTAAGTCTGAAGGTGTGCACTCCTCCCACCACACACACAAACCCATTTTGAGAAACAGGTTGATTGTTTGCTTTTGAAAGATCAGTTTTTGATTCATTGGCATTCACTGGACTGCCCCAAAGTCTTCCTCAAGGAAGTAAGGATATCCATTTCTATTGAAAAACTCTATAGGTTTTACAAGAAATCACAGGCACTGTATACAGTACCACAGTCAATGCTCTCAGTCTTTAAAATTATCAGCATTAATGCTGCCAAGCTGCAATTTTCAGACAAAAAATACATTGGATGTCAGGTCCACTTTGAACAAATAATACAGAGAAAGTGACATCAAGTTTTACTAGTATTAATAAGTAAACTGAGCAGCTGCATTATAGATCCAGAAATTAATAATAATCCCAATCCCTAGTGGCATCACTGCTGTACATTCAGAACCTATCTGTAGAAATGTGTTCATTCATGCCCTGGCCTGAAGATACTTCCTGCTAGAAAAACAGAAAATATGGTTGATTTCACCTACAATGTATATTGAAACCTTCCATTTTGTCTTCAGCTCACCTCTTACAACCATGAAGCTCTCTTGCTGTCAGACTGTAATTGAAGGCTGGTGTGCCAGGTTGTGAGCCATACACAGGAGACATCAGCTATGACAGAACATTATCCTGCAATTTCTACATAATGGGAAAAGATGGTACATGTTTCTTACAGAAAACATCAAAACAGGACTGCCATCTCAAAGGCAGTGCCATAGTTTGCAGAAGAGAAGAGCATGACTCCAGATTAGACTGCTTCATCTGTCATCCTACACATACAAGAACAATTTATAGCCATTGGACAGAGTTCAGCAGTGTACTTACATTTACGGTACTTTATACTCAAACAGACACTTCTGCACACACACACTCATTCATTAAAGTCTGAGTGCATTACTGCCCAGTCAAGCTTCTGTGCAGTGGTCAGTAGTGCATAGTCCAATGAACTATGCACTAACTACACAGAACATAATTTAGTACCACTAGGAGTGGTACTGGCTGTCTTGTCAAACCAAGGATAGGAAATGGTTTCCTTAGGAATCAGTGATGCAGAAGGCTGTGACTTATATACTGTTTCAGAAGCCTTCTGCTCCCACTTCATCAGCTGCTGTCCTTCCCTCCACCCCCTTTCAAGGTTATTAACACCCTTTCATAATTTCAGTTTATATCTCACTTTCACGTTCTGACGTCCTCCTCATCTAGCACTAAAACATGCCTTAGAAAGAATCCCAGATCGTGAGCAGTCTAGTTCTAATGGACTTTTCGTCATATTTGAAGGCTTGCAACATATGTATCTCTGCCACAAACATAGATTGTTAGTGTGCCCTTTACTTGGCTAAGTTTTCAACTTTATGGAAATCAGCTATGTTGAATGTTTTATTTGTTTACCTTCTCTCCTATTTCCCAACTTCCAGCTCACACAATGCTGTTGTAGTTGCCTCCCTACCGACAGGCTACATAGCGCAGTGATTACCTCTGTGATGAGCAGTGTGGATCCCACAAAGGCCACAGCACCATGGTAATACTGTGGCCTTTCACTAATGCCAAATATAGGGGTCTAATGAAGGCAGCCTCACTGAAGCTATTATCATTGACTTAACCAGTGCTTCTTCCACTGATATTGCTCAATATGAGCTATGAACTGACCCCCAATGCAATTCAGATGTCCCCCCATTACTTCTAAAGTCAATGCTACAGAATGCAAGTAAGCAGTGCATTATCTCATCCACCATTTTTCTCCAAAGGAGTATAATAAGGGTCCAAACTACACTGACTTCTGTTCATTAACATGCTTGTTACTGATGTTGACTACACAGATCAAAGGGATGAAGCCCCAAGTTTGACTCAGATGATCCACGTTTGATTAGCAGCTCATATTTGAAGAAGCTGCCCATGGGGGAGACAGAGAAACTAAAACTACAAATCAAATGAGGAACCAGGAAAGAACAGAACTAGTAACGAAAAAGTATTCCCAAATGAAACAGACTGCTCAGGAGCAACAAACCAAGAATAAAACTTTTATTTAAGCTTTAAATGAATACAAATCATCTTTTCATCAGTAAGACTTCTTCAGAATACAATAAACATGCTGAATCAGTTCTTATCAAATTTAATTGTGACAAATTAAAACACCTGAAGTGAAGTTTCAAAAACACCACTAAAACATTTTCTTCTAACATAAAAAGGGTGGAATAAAATGTAAAAAACTATATACATATGAAAAACTGTATGAATGTAAAGACTAAATAAATATATCCAGTAAGACTTTATAAAAACACAGCTAAGACACAGTGAAAAATGAAAAAAATATAACTTATTTAGGTTCTGAGAAATATATATCTACATGTATATATTAATGTCCAGCAAGAGTGGAACTTCCAACATAAACATTGATACATTTTGTGTGTTTAGGCTGCCTAATATTTCTCTACCCTAAATTTTAATAATGGCACTAGGGATAGGCAATCATTAATGCCAGGGAATGGGTTGCATCTAATTTAATTTGACAACTCAGCTCTTTTATTTCCAGCTTGTCTTTCCACTCACCCCCTTTAGGATCAACTGGAATATTTTCTAATATAGTGAACAAAAATTACTTAAAGCCACTACAACAGGCATTATGTCTATACAAAGCATTGTTTGGATTTTTATTAGATACCTCATATTGGTGTTCAGATGTCCTTTTCTTTAGCTGCCTTTCTGTTTTCCCTACATAAAATGCAGGGCAGGACATACACACAGCTGAATGCACCATCCCCTTAGATAGACAATTCCCTTCCTGGGAGTGGATGATAGACTTTGCTGCATTTTGCAAATGCAGTACTGGATGGCCCAATGTATATTTACACTGGTTACACATTCCACGGTTTTGGTTACCTTTACTGTTTTTTTCTTTCTCCTCCTTGTTGTCACCATAGGTTCTAAAATATTCTTGATATTTCTACCTTTTTATATAAAAAAGTGGATCTGTTATCCACTATGTCTCTGATTTCTCCACTTTCTACCAATACTCCCCAAATATTACTTATAATGTCCCTAATGTTATTGGAACTTACACCGTATTCAAGCACCATAGCTCTAGGGAAGTCTCAGGCCTTTACTACTTCCTCATATTCTAACTGTGGACAAGCATCTATTCCTCCTTCACAGTTTTGAATCTTACTGTTGTCAGAAATCAAAATAGATCTCTTATTTAATCCTGTTCCTGAGATGAGTAGATATTATTTCCCTCTATTTTTAGAAACCTCTGTGCTAATGTTTCTCACAAAAGGCTCAGGGTATCCCCTCTCAAGGAACATATCCTCCAGTTTACTCTTTTCATTTTCAAAAGTTATATTATCAGACACAATCCTTGCCAATCTGATAAATTGTCCCTTAACAAGACTTTTTTCTGGGACAAAGGATGCATACTACTGAAATGTAGATAACTGTTTGAGAAAGTGAGTTTTCGATAAATAGTAGAGGAAAATCAATTTTCTTTCTTCTCTAAGTTGATGTCCAAATAATTTATACTTTTTTTGTCCATTTGGTAAGTGAATTTCAGGAAAGGGATAATATTGTTTAAATACTCTATGAACCCAGGAATTTCCTCTGTGTTCCCCACCCAAAGGACAAAGATGTCATCCAAACATCTGAGGTATAATGAAAACTTCCCCTCAAAAGGGCAACCAAAAATTAAGTGCTTCTCCCAGCTAAGCATCACCAAGTTACCATAAATGGGGACACAAGCAGCCCCCATCACAACTCCCTTGGTTTGTTTGAAGATGTTATCCTCAAACCAAATGTAGTTGTTAAGCACAATCTCCATGAATCCATAATAAGCCTGAACTTTTCCCCATTAACTAAATCAGACCTTAGGACTGCTTCCCTAAACAGTTCCAATCCATCCTCCTGATGGATACTAGAGAAAAGGTCTTCCACATCTGTCATCAGGAAGATGACATCCTTGTTCTAAAGGGAATGTGTGATCCTACCCAAAAAATTCCAAGAGTCCCTAACAATGTGGTTATCCATTATTTGAAAAGGTTTCAACAATTTGTCCACATAAAGGGCAAAAGGATGTGTTGCAGCCTCTGCTGCAGAGACAGTGGGTCTAAAAGGAGGGTGTTGCAGGTCCTTGTGGATATTAGAGATCCCAAAAAAGATGGAATTCTGGGGTGGTTGTTCTGCAAAAACTTATAGGTCTTGAGACAGATCCCACCCTGCAACAATTCATCCTCCAAAAATAGATCTATATATTGTTAGGAACCATGCACTTCATTCGTAGAAGCTCTGATATAAAAGTTACTATTTTCTAAAATCTTTAACATTTCTTTAGAGTATTCTTCTCTTCTGAAAACAACTATTCCCCTCCTTTGTCAGGTTTCATTATTCTAAGGTGGGGATTCCTTTTGTAAATTCTCTAAAGCATCATGTTCTTCTTTAGTAGGATTAAAGGTACTATAGCCCTTTTTCCCCCGAAGTATAAAACATAAATGTTATGCTCACATATTTTCTGGAAAATGCTTCAACTGTAGGATGGGGAACAGGCATTGCTATACTATTTTTCTTTAAAATTAAATAATTAGAACATCCATTCTGTTCTAACCTTTCTACCTCCTTATCCTTGTGTTGGATAGCAAAATTATTTTTTCAAATTAATAATTTAAATTCCATAATGTTGTTTACCAGTTTTGTTTAAAAGTAGGAATAAAGGTGAATTATTTCTCAAAAATGGAAAACTGCTCATCAGTGATGTTGTAGTCAGTGTAATTGTAAATTGTAAAATTATTTTTCTTAAGAACCATAGGGATACTACTAGAGTGGTGAATATCATGGATGGGGTTCAATTCTTCCTCCAGCGCCCCCTGTAACTCCCCCCCCCCTCGCTGGTAAGAATGGTTCTGCTGCTTCTGTACCTCCCTCCCCCCAAGGGAGCCCATCTACACTGGAGGATTTCTCTGACAGGGATTGGGTCCTGCTGGCAATTGTTTCAGACCTTGGGGGGGGGGACTGTAAAGGGTCTTCCAAATCAAAGACCTCCTGTACATCATTAATAATAGTTTCCTCATTTCTATTCCAATTATGTCCTGCCCTAACATCTTCAAAATGTCTATTGGTAGGGCTGGGAGTGAGCAAAAGGTCATACAATGTGATGGGGGTCCGAGGCATTGACAGAGATGTCAAACAAATCATGAGGGGCATATTATCCTGTAGGTGGGGGCAGCAGCTCCCTTCAGGTTCCCCTACATCCTTAGATTAGGTTCATAGATTAGTATTAAGCTAACTGCCCTTGCGAGCCATTTTAAGCTTAGCCAATTATCCCTTGTGAGACTCAAACCATGCACCTTGTGTTTGTAAGGCAAACACCTTAACCATTAGGCCACCCTCCCAACCCCTTCTTCACATAATGTTTCCCTGCATATTAGGAAGGGTCCCAGTGTGTACCTTTTTTGCAAATTATTTAGTACTGTTTAGAGCTGAGTACTCCCCTACTATGATGTAAGCAGCATGCGAAGTGAAGATGTGGGCATCATAAATTATGAGTGGTTTATGTAAAAGCAGTTGAACATAATGTCATTTGCTTCCCATTTAAAGTTGTGGCTCACCCTGACAAACTTGATGGGAACATTTGCATCCAAATTTTATGTTTAAATACCTCAGTACATGACTCAGCCCATTTATATTTTTTCTATGAACATCAAAAAAGCCCAGGGAGAATGAAGTGCTTTCAGAATTGGAGACATTGTGCAGCATAAGTGATCTATGTATCAAGGAAGCTAGAGTAATGGTAGAAAAAAGGCAATTTTATTTGTAATGAATAAGCCCCACCCCATGCTTGCTGCTGCCTGCCTCAGTAACAGCCATAGTGTCCATATCCTCTATAAACTATATATATTTATCTTCCAATCCCCAGATAGAAGTCTAAGTCTCAAAATGCACTCTCTCGAGGCACTCCTAAAAATAGAGAACATTGATATCTGTGCAGTAACTGAGACCTGGTTCAAGGCTCCAGACAGCACCCCTACAATACCAGGCTACAACTCTTACCACACTTTTCAGCCACCAAACCAGGACTGAAACACTAAAGGTGGAGGAGTGTCCATATTCACCAAGGATATTCACACCTCCAGGCTAGTTGCCCAACACAATGCATCTGAAATTCTCCAGGTGCAACTAACACTAGGTAAGACTGCAATCTAAATTGAGCTTGCTACAGATCCCCCACTATGCACCAAGATTCTCACTACACCTTTCTAAACATACTGGAAAATATTAAGATACAACCAAACACCTTAATACTGGGTGATTTCAACTACCCTGCCATTCAGTGGGAAAACTACTCACGTACCAACACCTTTGCCCAACGGTTCTTGGAATTCATAAATTCCAATGCCCTGGATCAACTAATCCATAGTCCCACCAGGGGCTCCAATATCCTGAACCTGGTCATTATCAACATGGGAAATCGATGCTCCACACCAGTGGTCACCCCCTCATTGGTTAGGTCTGACCATAAGCTAATCACCTTTGACATCCACATCCCACCTCCACCCCCCCAGTAAGGAAACATCCGTAAAAACTTCTCCAAGGCCAACTTCATGCTACTCAAGTCAGAAGTGACAAACTTTATGATACCTATGCAGAAGGGAACTGAAAGTTCGACTGCTAAATCCTACACTAAAGCACTATACGAGCACATCCACTTGTGCATGAATCGTGCCATCCCAAATAAAACCAAGATGCTCTCCTCCAAAAAAACGAAGCCAATCTGTTGGTCCCCTGTCATAATCAAACTATACAACAGAAGGAAGAAACTGTTGCAGAAAAGAGGGAAAATCCCAGAATGCAAAAAACTCCCTTACCAGCCTCAGTAAGAACCTGAGATCCCTCATAAAACCCTCCAAAGCTAGTTATGAAAATAAAATTGCCAAAGATTCCAAAGACATCCACAAGGCATTCTATAGCTATGTTAAGAATCTAAATGGCAATGCTCAGATCTGCTCTGAGCTACAACAGAATGGCATTAAATATACTGATCCCAAGGAAATTGCCAATATCCTGGCAGATTGATTCAGTGCCAACTTCACCCCCCTCTCACCTCTAAATGGTCCATCTCAATACAGAAAGACTGCCAAATTCCAGTAATCACAGCCACACAGGTAAAAAACGCACTCTCCAAAGCTAAGAATACAGCATCCATGGGACCAGATGACATCTCCGGCTGTGTACTACATGAACTACAAAAATGAACTGGCACCTCACCTAAGTGTCATGTTTAATCATAGCCTCACCTCAGGCTTCGTGCTCACTGAGTGGTGCACATCTACAGTTATCCCACTCCACAAGGGGGGATCCACCTTGGATCCTGAGAGCTACTGTCCCATCAGTCTGACGAGCCTGATCTGCAAGGACATGGAACGTATTATCATGGAACTTATAAACAAAGACATTGGCAACCTTCAAACACTGGACCCCACACAGTTTGGGTTTGTGAAGGGCTGATCATGTCTCCTGAACTTGATTGACTTCTTTGAATCAGTCTCCAGAGCCGTGGACGAGGGTAAGGCGGTCCACACAGCCTATCTGGACCTCGCCAAGGCCTTCGACACCATCCCTCACTCTGGACTCATAGATACTCTTACTAAACTGGGCATAAATCCCTATGTCACTTGATGGGTTGCCAACTGGCTTACTGACAGAACCCACATTGTAAAAGTAGCTGATTCCAAATCCAGCTCCAGACAAGTGACAAGTGGAGTACCTCAGGGTTCAGTCCTGGGACCACTCTTGTTTGGCATCTACTTCTCTGAAGTACAGGCCAACACTAAGGGACTCTGGCTAACAAAGTTTGCAGATGACTACAAACTGGGAGCCATTATTGAATCCCCAAATAATGTGGATATTCTACAAAAGAGCCTTACAGAAACAGATGCTTGGTGCCAGAGCCATGGGCTCAAGCTCAATGCCAAGAAGTGTATAGTTATCCCCTTTGGGAAAAAACATGTACCTATGAATTACCACATAGGTGGCAGTACACTAAACACCAAAAGTGTGATAAGAGACTTAGGAACACAGGTGGACAGTGGTCTCACCTTCAATAATCACATCGCCACAACAGTCAGGAAATCCTTCTGTGTGGCACACCTCATCATTAAGGGCTTTTCATCCCGAAAAAAGGGAGGCCATTGTTCCACTGTACTCATCCCTCATTAGACCCATCATAGAGTACAACGCCCCATTTGGTATGTAACTCACAAGACATCTGCAACAACTGGAAGGACCGCAGAAACACCTCACTAAAAGAATCACAGACCTACTATGCCCTATGCTGACCAACTAAAAAAACTCCAGCTATACTCTGTCACATATCGTCTACTCAGAGGCGATCTCTGCTTAACATACAAGGCCATGTCAAACCCAGAGCTGTTGGACATGCTACACTTAAAGAAATCCCAATCCATCAGAGCCACATGCTCCAGGGACCTAAACTTATCATCACAATGAACAAAACATGCTGGAGGGATAGGTTCCTGACCCAGAGACTCCCCGTACTCTAGAATAGACTGCCCATACATGTCAAACAGAGCACCTCCTTGGCCCTCTTCAAAAGGAACCTTGATGACTGGATGAGAGATAAGAAATTTACCCTGGGGGTCACGTCAGTCGCCCTGCTAGACACGGGTCCAGGGAAGTAAATACTGTGGGAAGAAATAGCCAGGGAATTGTTATGACTAGGCTTGTACAGACCCTAGGGCCGATAGTCTAGTACCAACCTATGAACCTATGAGATAGGGAGTATTATTGCACACCACCAAAAGAAGCTACCCACTGCTGGCAAGCATGATCTTCTAATATGCCTGTTAACCATTAAACTGCCATGCCTCCAGCACTACCTCAATTTGGCCTCACCTTCTTCATTAATGATTCCCACTGACCTTCCTTCTCCTATTTCCTGTCCCTTAATATTCACAGACACAAACTTTACATAATATGACAGTTAGTGCAGTGGAATAAGGGTATGAGCTCTTAGCATGAACTACTACTTGTAGTACATGGTTTGATTCGCTCAACCTCCATTAGCTTAACGTGTGGCTCTGAGCAAGTCACATAACAAGTAAATCCTCCAAGGTTGCCGCTGAAAAGTAACACTATCATCCAGTGAGCTTCCTCAGTTAAATAAAATTATAGACGTTGCACGTTCGATTCTCAGTTAGAGCGTCTTCTGTGTGTCGACATTCATGAATGGGCATTCCTTCATTGAAGGTTGTGCGTTAGGCCCGGCAAGCCAGCACTTAAAAATCTACTGCCAATCATTAGCGGACCGGAGTTCCGCTATGACGACCCCTGACCGGGAAAAGCTGAAAGACACTTATTAGTATTATTATTTATGAAGTTTTTAAAAAAAATTCAAACTGGTTTAGCATTTAAAGTGTTAACTAAAGAATTTTAATTGAATAATGAATTAGATTTTTCATTGGTAGGTTTTTATATAAAAAGTGCTTGAAATTTCTCGTTGAATAATTTCTCATGAACTCTTGTTGGATGAAAGCAGTATATTAAACTTTGAATGTTAATTCTTTTCTTGGGCTCCTGACTATGCTTTTTTTCACTGGTTTTGCTTTTTAAATAAAAAAAAAATACTTTTCTAGTAAAACATTTGCTGTCATGGCCCTGAACTATGGAATACGTTTGTTAATAGTAATATGACCTTTTTTCAATTGCTATAATCTAAGAGGTGCTGTGCATTTCTTTGTTAGCATTTCCATTGTGTTCCTTCCATTTCTGAGTGATCTTTATACTGGAATCCTCTAACCTATCCGATTAGATAAAGGGATACTAATTTCTAACTGTATCTATATGGACTTAATTTTCCTTCTTTTTCCAAGTCATGGTTAAGAAAGTGTTTAATGACAGTCAAATCCAACTCCCTAGTTACAAAAAAGAGAAATATGAATAAATAAATTATTTACTTTAGCCCATGTGTGATCATTTTATACGGTGCCACCTGTAAATCTCTTGGGACCCCATAACTCTAGTGCCACAACTTCTCTCATCTACATGAATCATCTGAAGTTAATTATTGAAAGCACACCATGTGTATTTATGAAGACTGAGCACACTTTCTAATGGCCTGAAATAAGGCTCTTCTTGTCGAATTTGCTTAGTTGTCAGCTAAGTGTTAGTAGGAAAGACCAGGTAGAGTTTACCAGACTGTCTACACTGATGTTTCAGATCATTAAATAGAAAGGCAGAGAGGGAATAAAGTACATTTTTCTTTTGCTTTACAATACTAGAAGTACGCATTACAAACAGAAAACAATAATTCAGACTTTATTACTCTTCATTGCCAAAACATGTCTTTTTATCATTTTGACTTATCAGGACTCATTAGGCCAGTCAGCATGCTGAACAGCCCTGTTTGTGAGTGCCATTTACACTGTATGGCATGGCTAGTGCTTTACTTAATTTCATTCAGCTTTTCTTTCTATCAATGTATATTCATTTCTAGGAATCTATACTGCAAATAATTTTCATTTACTTTAAAAAAATCAGTAGATACATTTAATTGAATAATTTGTAACATTAAGCATAAGTGACTGCAAAAAAACAGTAATGCCTGATAGGAGTTTGCATCTTTACAGACTCATACCATAAAATATCTGATAGGTTCTTTAACTGTATTTTTGTGCATTCAGTTCTTTTTTCATGGATAACACTAATAGCAACAGTCTGTGCAGGTATTAGTACCTAATAGGACAGGAGGTACTGAGGGACATGTGTTAGTGGCTTAGTCACACAGCTGGAATGTCATATAATCCTTGAAACATAGAATGTTGTATAACCCTTGAAACATTTAATATTCTGTTATATAACTCACTTTAAAAGCTGCTCCTCCGTTTAGCAATACCTGTACAATAATGCTTATAATAAGCAGAAAAATACAAATACATTACAAATCAAATCTGAATATTAGTGTGTGTGTGTGTGTGTGTGTGTGTGTGTGTGTGTGTGTGTGTGTGTGTGTGTGTGTGTGTGTGTGAATAGTATTATGCATGTGTGTTTGTGTGTGTGTGAATAGTATTATGCATGTGTGTTTGTGTGTGTGTGTGTGTGTGTGTGTGTGTGTGTGTGTGTGTGAGAGAGAGAGAGAGAGAGAATAATATTACATAAGTATGTGAGAGTATGTGTGTGTTTGCCTATTAGTGTGTGTGTGTGTGTGTGTGTGTGTGTGTGTGTGTGTGTGTGTGTGTGTGTGTGTGTGTGTGTGTGTGTGTGTGTGTGTGTGTCAGAGTGTGTGTGTGTGTGTAAGAGAGAATAATATTACATAAGTATGTGAGAGAGTGTGTGTGTATGTGTGTCTGCTAATAGTGTGTGTGTGTGTGTGTGTGTGTGTGTGTGTGTGTGTGTGTGTGTGTGTGTGTGTGTGTGTGTGTGTGTGTGTGTGTGTGAGAGATATTTATTTAAAAACACTTTCTATTCTGTGGCATTAATACAGGACAATCGTATGTTCTGACACAATTTTCACAGCTGTCCCGGATTGAATTCCTAAGAGTTTTATAAGGCTTGAACCCTGATACATAAGATAAGAGCCAAGGACTAGTTATCAGTTCCCAGCTTAGTCATCTGTTTATTGATTAGTCTGACACTTCTGTAATACTCTCGTGACAGTATGCTTTATTTATATGATCTTTATACATTACAGGTTTCCTGTTTATAGCCATCAGGTATTAGCTGAAAATGGTCCTACATGTTGGCCCTCCTACATGGTTAAAAAATAAATAAATAAACAAAATAAAACCCTACACTATGGCAATTTTGAGAAGCATTTCTTTGCTGACATAGAGAAGATATGGGCTCAGCTATTCTACTGTTTTCCTTGTGAATATGGATCCAGGAGTCCTATGTAATACCTACATTGTACCAGAAACAGCTTGCTACCTAAATTAAAAAATATCAGGAAAGGTATGCTGTACTGTGCACCAACTGGTTCTTAAATAAAGCGCCTGATGTGTGTGTTCATTGCTAGCAATGTTTTCTTAATGCATTAGCCACATTTTCATGGTTTGAAGCTGTAGTTAGCCATGATGCTAAGTTGATGGGAAAGCTGCACTGAAAACTCTTTATTCACATTTGTTTGTTTATTTATTTGATGATATTAAAATCTAAATGTACTCCTTTCAGGCATGGTCTGCCGACTCACCCATGAAAAAACAGGAAGTACACTAGAAGTAGGGTAATTAGCAAGCTGGCATGCAGATTTGAAAATGCATACTTCAAACAATAGTGTTAATACATCACACTTTATGGTACATTAAATAATTACAGTGTGAAATGTTCATGCTGTGAAGACTGTAGTCAAGCTCTGCACTGGCAGCTAGCCTTGGAAGTCAACCAGTCGCTCAAAGCATTCTTTTTTTTTTTTTTTTACAATCTATTTTTGAGTGTGTAATTGATGAGCAGGTTTATATAATTACACAGTTCTAACATTGTTACATTAGCTACTTAGTAATGGGAGAAATTTGTTGTGCTTATAAGTCTGCGGTACACACTACTTGCTCTGTATAATCCATTTATCCATTTTTTCCATGTCCCCTTACTTGCAATCCCGTTTAAGCAAGATGTCTTTCTTAATGTTCTCTTCTATTTAGTTTTTTTTAACTCATACTCTCTAATTTCCCCCCATATTACTAGAAACTAGAAGAACCAAGGGGGTACCAGACAAAGAATAGATAAATGAACAAGCAAAACAACATATAGCACCAATTGAATGCTGCAGCAATATATTTTATATTCCTAGTTTCCAATTTCAGACACAGCAGTGAGAATTAGATAAAGTCAGAATGTTCAATAGGCAGCAAGATCGCAGCAAGATCTTTTTTTGTGAAATCCCAGATATGAATACTGAATCAATGGATCTGTAGTCTGTGATCTAATTCTGATACTTCTGTTGTGACTTATGAAATGGTCTTTCTGCCATATCTCACTGAGCTAAACTGCCTCTCACTTTTTGTGTATGTGCTCTGGATACGTATGCCCTCTACAGAAACCTCTTAATTATTGACTGAATACCATTTTTCTGCTGTACACAAGAGCAATTCCCACTCTTCTAAATATGGATAATTTTGCAGTTTGCTTACTAATTTTGGGAGGTTGGGAGTTATGTTTGGGCAAGCACCTAGACTGCTCAGCTATTAGTAATGATTATGGGTTGTAATGTGGATTGTTTGTCCTTTGGGGAATAAAGAATCTGTGTTATATCTCTTCAAAACTTATGGGCCTTGTGGGCTTGGAGCTTAAAATTATAAGGGGTCTGTTTACTTAGGGATGCAGTAGCCCAGGATTTCAGACAAAACCGAGAATAGTAACAACAGGGCCTATTTCAGAAAAGTAGGCGTGCAGCTGAAAATTATAAGGAGTAGATTTGTTTTGTGAGACCACAGCACAGGATTTCAGATAAAACTGGGAATAGTAGCAGCAGGGCCTATTTCAGCTATGTAAGCCTACATCTAAAAATTATAATGGGCCTATTTATTTAGTGACTCAATAGTAAAGAGTTTCAGACTAAACTGGTAGTAGAAGTAACAGGGCCTGTGTCAGACATGTAGGCCTAGAGCTGAAAAAATATAAGAGGCCTATTTATTTATTTGGTGAGACCATCGCATAGGATTTCAGGCAAAACTGGGAGTAATAGCAGTAGGGCCTATTTCGAATATGTGGCCTTGAAGCTGCAGCTTGTTACTCCAGCCACAGTGATGCCTCCATTGCGGATGCAGTTTAGCATATTAATAGATCCGTTAATGTCTGCTGCATGAAAGTGGCACTTGCTCCTCCAATGACAACAATGATTTAATCTTCATTGATGCCACCGACCGATCATTTCTCAGTATCCTGTTTTATTTTCTAAGGGTAATAAACAGCTGCAGATTATTTAATGCTAAGAATGAGGGCTAAGCCAAATGGATGATCGGTGATACTAGTTATTTTAATAATATACTAGAGACTTTTTTCTAAATGTTTGGCTATGACAAATGTGGCAATAAAAGTAGCATATGAAAATTATAGCAGAATAGGGCAAATATCTATTCAGTTACTCCAGCATCAAGTTGAAGTTTGTTAAATTTTAATTTCCTAAACATTGTGCATATAAGTTGAGACACAACTCTGTAAATTGCAAGGATAATAAATAGTACAACAGAAAATTCTTATGTTATTAGTGTCAGCTCCTGAAAGAACTACATGTAATAAATGGTAAGAAAGCATGATTATAAATAATAGCTTGTCACATAGCTGCAAGCTGTGTAGCTCCACAGACCCTTCGAGACCTGAGTGTCAAGGTCTAATCAATCAATCTATGCCCTAAGCAAGTGATAAAATCTTTCATTGTGTCAGACAAAACAAAAGAAATCCAGAGTCTGCTCTCAAAAAAGATGGAAGCAATGTTGAGTTCCTCAGCCAGGACCACAATACTAAAACCAGCAGCTTGTCCTATTTACTTGAAAAGTAACTGACATAAAAGTAAAAGTGATGTCACCAGCTTTGCAGTAACTTTGAATGGGTGCAACCCAAATTAATTATTCCCAAATAGCCAAACAATGCATGTGGCAAAACTAAATGAAAATCACCAAGGCAGACAGTGAGACAGGCGGGCCAACAGTCCTTATATGGGGTTCACAAAAGCAGACATCTGGAAAAAGAAAGAAAGAAAGAAAGAAAGAAAGAAGGAGAGGAATATATAGGGACAGACCCTCGTTATTGTATCACTTTGCTAAATTATGAAGTGTACCAAATAGCATCCATCAATGCAATGGTAAAGCCAAATGGTAAGTCAGTCTCAGAAGAAATAGGAAAAGTGTAGAAACAACTGAAATTGATAGTAGCAGCTGTAGTAACAGCCACAAATGATAAAACGTGTACAAACTAGGTAGCTACTGATCACCATCATGCTCTTCTCTGCCATAAGCCTATGTTCATAAATGTGGGATTATCATTTCTAGGCACCCTCCTCCATTTTGTACTGCTAGAGGAGTCTCCAGTGCTTTCACTTGTTTGGCATGACTTAAACCTATCTGCAGTATAATTGAAAGCTACTAAGAACATGTTTCATGGTTCTATTAATTTCTTTACAGCTGTCAGAAACCCGTTTCACTCATTTTTGATTAACTTATTAATGAGCATCTTGTGTTTTATGTGTAACACTGGGAAATGTATCCCTTAGATGTTAAAGTTTCTGTTGTCTTCATTTATTTTGTGGCATTTATTATTGTTTTATGCATATGTAGTATATATACTATTATTCTTGCAGATTATATTATTAAATTATTACTTTCTGGGGTATTGATGTATGAACAGTAGCCAGTTTATTCATTCTGTTTCTTGCACATGTAAAGTCCTTTGACTTGATCCTACCTATTTCAGAAGATTAATTTGGAATATTGTATGCTCCTGCATATTGTACTGATTTCAGCCTATCTACATTCCTGTCACTGTGCCCTTGCTACCTTCGGCCTATCAGTATCCTTGCCCTTATGCACTGCATTTATTTCAGCATATCCACATCCTTGTCACTGTGCACTGCACTTCTTTCAGCATATCTACATCCTTGTTATTGTGCCCTGCACTACCTTCAGCCTATCCACATCCTTGTCATTATGCACTGCACTACCTTCAGCCTATCCATATCCTTGTCATTATGCACTGCACTACCTTCAGCCTATCCATATCCTTGCCTTTGTGCACTGCACTTCTTTCGTGCCCTTCTTTCAGCACATCCACATCCTTGTCATTGTGCACTGCATTGCATTCAGCACATCCAACATCCTTGTCATTGTGCACTGCACTGCATTCAGCACATCCAACAGCCTTGTCATTGTGCACTGCACTGCATTCAGCACATCCACATCCTTGTCATTGTGCACTGCACTGCATTCAGCACATCCACATCCTTGTCATTGTGCACTGCACTGTATTCAGCACATCCAACATCCTTGTCATTGTGCACTGCACTGCATTCAGTACATCAATATCCTTGTCATTGTGCACTGCACTGCATTCAGCACATCCAACATCCTTGTCATTGTGCACTGCACTGCATTCAGTACATCAATATACTTGTCATTGTGCACTGCACTGCATTCAGCACATCCAACATCCTTGTCATTGTGCACTGCACTGCATTCAGCACATCCACAACCTTGTCATTGTGCACTGCACTGCATTTAACACATCCACATCCTTGTCATTGTGCACTGCACTGCATTCAGCACATCCACATCCTTGTCATTGTGCACTGCACTGTATTCAGCCTATCCACATCCTTTCATAGATGAGAAGCAGCAGAACTGTGTTTGTTGTATCAGGTGAAGTTTCATGAATAACATACCATAGCAGTAGAACTGTCTGTCTGTCTTCCACTGCCACTGCCCTTGCCCGTTACCTGTGGATATACTCAGCTCCCGTTGTCTTGCTAGGGCATTTATTTGTTATACTAATTTCATTTTTAAGAAGCTTAATAATGAAGGTTATGTTGTCCATTTTAATCCCAAACATACGGCAATGACGGAAATATACTATATGGTATCTTTTTTTTGTCCAGATATTTCCCAAGATTTATGCATTGGATATCTGCACTCATTCTTTTGTAAAAATGAGAACTGCTAGGTATTTAGTTGATTAAGACACTAAGCTACAAAATAATGCTTGTTATCTTTCCTTCCACCCTTCCCCCATATTGTTAGATGAATCTATAGACATGGTCCATCATGCGAATGGGTCACATAACAGCTCCCATTCTGGGACATGATATAGTCATGAGCTCAAATTGTGACAGGGTGAAAGCGCTTGTGACATCCAAATAAAAATTTGACTGCCATCCTTGTTCTTGCCTTGGCCGTTTTTCTGGATTGTGGTATTTTTTGTAACGGTCTTCTGCCTGTTTATTATTAACAGTCTCACTTATGACAGTTTAACTTCTGGCCACTCTGGGAAATGTAGAGAGCACTGAGCATGCATAAGCATACATATATTTCTACATATACTATTTAACACTGTCGTCTGTGGCACAGGTCATAGCTGAAAGGAGCAACAGATCAGCACACTTGTCTAATTAACAAATAATAAATATAAATAAGAAAACTGCACCAGATAATTATTGAACATTTTAAAGTAAATCAGTTAGTCACTGACTAACATAGAAGAGACACTAATTATTATAGACTGCCCAGGCTAGATATTGTTAACAGTAAACCATTCTGCCTTGAAAGGATTTTAATGCATTCTGCAGGAAAAAAGTCAGGCTACTGCACTCCATTCTCATTCAGTGTATGATGACTATAATGTTCATGTCTTTCTTGGGTAAAGACAAAGCACACAGTCAAAACCATTCCATTCAACTCATTCTGATTAGCTGATAACAGCTGAACCCCCATCTGATTACTTGCTGACAGTTGGGCCTCCATTTTCCCTTGTCTGTCCCTGCTCAGTATTAAATTTGCTTATCCAGATTTAAAAAAACTAACAGAATGGGGGTCAAGTTTTGGCTTGATCACTCCTGAAATAAGGCATAAAATAAAATCCAAAAAGGCAGCACAGTAATGCTGTAATTAATATTGTTGCCTGTTAGTGCCCAGTACTCCAGTTTGGGTCCGAGCTAGTCCCTCTTTTATGTGGAGTCTGTATGTCCACTGCCTGTCCATGAGGGTTTTTGCTTGATGTTCCAGTTTATTCCTTCTTCCCGAGTACATGTTGTGGATAAAACTGACAGCTCTCTGCCTTGTCTTTAGGTGTGTATGTTATGTGTGAGTTTATCTCACTCCCTCCAGTACAGCTGTTTTGAGTGTGTACCTTTAACTCCCAGTGGGTGTGGCTTGAGCCTTAAAAAAAACAAAGTTATGTTACAGTTCAAACAAATGTTCATCTCTCTAGAACTGTAAGTATTATTAGAAAACTGTAAATGGCAAACTATTCAGGAAAAATTAATCTTTACATTGGTGCCAGTCATTCAGTCTGATGCTTTAAACTGGATTTTATAAGCCAAAATAAAGGCAGTAAATATTAATTGTGTAATGTTGTATAAACAGATTAATATCTCAGTAACCATTCAAACAAGACACATACTGACATTCAGATTTTCTTCATATGGCTGTGAGCTTTCATATGAGGTTATGCAGTTTTGTCTGTGTTACCTGAATGTTGAGATATTTACAGAAATATGAAAGTTATTACAATACAAATAAACAGTATACAAATAATACTCTAAATCTCTTTAGCTGCATTAAACAGAGGTCAAATATCAATATAATTGTGTTTGCCATCATGTATGCTTTAAGATGAAATCTTCTGATACCTTGTATGTAGCATGGCATTGGAATTATTAATGCAAATATGAACAAGCAATATTTGATGCCTATAGGCGCAGCAGGAGTTAACTGCAGAAACACCTGGAGGCGCACTCAGCTGTAAAGAGGTATTATGGGGATCCCCCACAATAGACTGATATTCTTTCTGGAATTATTTTCACAGCCTCACACCACTGACTTTCAGGATAACCTTCGGCTCTCCCACAACCCTGTACTGTATAAAGTGGGTTTCAGAGGGGAATAAATGAATGAATGAATGAATGAATGAATGAATGAATGAATTAATTAAATCCAAAGATAACTTTGTGAACAATATAAAGCTACTGAATCTCTGACATTTGAAAACTTTCACTGAATTATGAAATATTTAATTTTTAAACATCCATTATTAAATTGTCTAAGCATGGGCAACATACATAAAACCAAGTATAAAATGAATAGCAGAAAATGTATTCCATTTTAAATAACTTAGCATGGCTAAAATAGGTCTAAAGATTTCTGGACCCAGATAAAACAAATTACAGCATATCTTCTTCTTATTTATTTATTTATTTAAATTTGTTGACCGGGAGTGTCCGACTGGACGTGGGTCCATTTTCAGCGGAGGCCCGGGGAGAAAAGCTCCACAGTAAAATAAACAGACAGTAGTTACATTGGATTACATAGCGATTAACAATTTAACATAGAAATTACTTGCAACATATTTACAGATGAAGAACATAGTACATCAGTAGACAACTAGAATCTTTATCTGTGAAGTACATAACAGGCATTAACAAATGTAACAATGAGAAGTTCCTGCTGTATAATAAGTACTAGGCTTATGAGCATCTGAGCTTGCTATCATCAAGGTAGTTAGTGGAGGTGAAAGAAAGGTAGCAGTTGGATGGGGTGGATGATATTAGAGTGGGAGTTGCAAGGGCATAGCCAGCATGTTTTAGGTGCGCTTTTAATAAAGTTTTGAAGTTGGTGCATGATGGTACGGAGGTAATTGTGGGTGGGAGTGAGTTCCATAATTTGGCTATGGCACAAGAGAATAGTGCTTCACCAGCAGAGTTATTGGCTTTAGTGATCTGCAAGTGATTTTTGTTGCTGGATCTTAGTGGTCTGGTGGTACGATAGGGTTGGAGTAGATTCTGGAGGGATGGGACATTTAGTGGATGGTTTACTAGTTTGTGGGCGAGTGAGAGTTGATACTACTGAAGGAGGTGAGGGAGTTCAAGCCATCCCAATTCAGCAAGTGAGAGACAGTGGTGACTACAGTAGGATGCCCCTGTGGCGAATTTGGCAATTTTGTTGTAGCAGGTCTCTAGCTTGTTTAGATCACATTGCCTTAGGTTGGTATATACTGGAGAGGCATAAAGTAGGGTGGAGATAAGGTGGGAATTTGCTATTGAAATCTTTGCTGCTTTGGTGAGAAATTGTTTATTTCTGTATAATGCTCCTAGTTTTTTGTGGACTTTTTTTATGGTCATGGATATGTGAATGTCAAATTTTAGTTTATTGTCTATTTCCACTCCTAGCAATTTGGTGTGTTCAGTTGGGTATATAGTGGTGATGTCTTTTGCTGTGATGTTAAAGTGAGAGTTGTTTTGAGTATGTTTGGTGGGTTGGAAGATGAGTAGTTTAGTTTTGTTTGGGTTGAGTATTAATTGGGCATCGGATAACCATGTTTCAACAGAGGAAAAGGCTTCCTGTGTGACTTTTTGCAGTTTGGGTAGGGACTGGGCTGAGCAGATGATGGTTGAGTCTAAACAATGTTCAAAATCTAAGTCATTGTTGCAGTAGCTAAATTATTTAGATTTTACCCTTGTAATTGCTCAACTTGTAAAGCTTAAGAGGACCTTCTACGCACTCTGTCCAGAGCTCCAGGGGAGCTCCAATATAAAGAGAGTGCCAAATTAGTTAGAGTTTTTGTCTATGAAATGCCCTCCTTTGTCAGCCTTCAGAAAACTGTTGGTTGGCTAGCTATCCTTCAGTGTTGGGCAGATAATTCCCTGTTGGAGAAGACATCCCACTAAATTTTATTTTTCTCAGGAAAAGTTTTTTTCCTGACTAAAATGTTGTATTTGTGAGGATCTGGAATTTTGTTTCAGACTATCATTGCATTTCTAAAGGAATTTGTGCATAAATAATTATGTGAGCTTTTGGTATAATACAATCTATTTTCAACAAAATATTCCTACAACTTATATAGGTTTGCATTTTTGGGGAAGGCTACTGTGCTTGTGGGGGACTGTCAGTGGTTTACTCACCTCAGTACCAGCTTTACTCTGCTTTACTTTTACCAACTCATCCAGGCTCCTTTAGTCACTTTTGAGTTCTCTTTCTTGGCTTATCTATCGAGCAACTACTGGTTTTCACTGGTTTACCTCTCCCTTCCACAATAAGAATAAACTTGTTAAGGAGTCTGCGAGTGTCACGTCATCACCCCCTTTTGTGCCTCTGCCACTGGTGGGTGACTCTGCAGCCAGTCTTGCTTCCTCCCACTGCGCATTTTTCCCCCAGTCCTGGAGTTGCATCTACAGCCACCAAGAACTGAGGCACACCCACTTCCTGTGCAGCAGTAGGGATGCCCTTTCTGGACAAGAGAAGGGAACCACTTTTGTTGGTCTCAGGGGAAGGGGCAGGTCACAGATGAAGGCCCTTGAATCAGCCGAGATAGGGATCCTGAGTCTGGAATGACTGTGTCTACCACAGGTTCATCATTTTCTATGGAGTTTCCAAGGAAAGATGAAACAGTGAGAAAATCTTGCCTTCCCCTGATTCTATTACTGTGGACAGGGAGCATTTGTTGGGATTTGCTAAGGAGCTCATTTATGCCTTTTCCTTGCCTATTACCTCATCAATCAAGAATAGATTCAGAGTTGCCTCTCTTTCTGAATTGGATTGCCAGCCAGAAGAGCAGGCATTACAGGGTAATGGTGGTACTTCAGGATTGTCTTCTGGATCTGAAAATTCAGATTCTGAGGAAAGTATGGTTTCAAATTTCCCTTTAGATGTCTCTTTTACTAAGACTTTATGTAAGATGAGTGAGGTTTTTCAGTGGGAGCAGGATGAAATTCATATTTCTTGGAAAATAGATTATGCTTTGCTATAGCTGGATATGCCTAAATCTGCAGCTGTTCCTCCTGTTTTGCCTGCTTTAGCGAATGTTTTTCTCATAGATGTTGGTTTGCTTGACAGTCAAATTCCTGTCCCCACAAAGTCTAACAGGTTTTACAGGGTTCTAAAGACACATAAATATTCCAATCTTAAAGCAGGTCCATCAGCAATTTCTCTGTCTAAAACTATATCTGTTAAACAGATTACTGCTGCTGACCCCATTCCCCTCACAAGAAAGGGAAGCTTGTGACAACTTGGGGAAGGAAATGTGTCTGTCTACTATGTTAACTTTCAAGATTTTTAAACTGTCAACCTCATATGTTCAAGTTTTTACTTTTATCTTTTGAGAGCATGCAGACGTTGATAGGCTTTCTTGTTCTGAGGTGGATAAGTCTAAGAATGCCTCTTTAACATCTGCTTATAATGGTATTAAGCATATTTTAAAGCGTGAGTATGAAGCTGATGATGATTCTTCTTCCAGTGTGGCTACGTCTGCATCAGTAATAAAAAGATTGGCTTGGCTTTGTTCTCAAAAACCTTCCTGAAGAATTTAAAATTGAAACTTGAAATGTTAAATTCTCCTTTCGACAAGGACATTTTGTCAGCCCTTCTGCAGCTGAGGAACTCAAGAAGTGTGATGAAAGGGGAAGATTGACCGAAGAGGTAAGTAATACTTTTCACGCCTCCTTTTTTAAGGAAATAAAAAATCCACTCTTCCTCATCTCCCTTTTTGACAACTAATTTTAATATTCAGATCAGTGAAGCAGAATTTTAAAAAGCAAGAAATAAAAAGTCTCTACAATCAAGGACATTCCTCCCAGTCAACATGAATATTTGATAAAACATGGAAAAAGCACCACGCTAGGAAACAAAAACTGTATGTTAGCGCTTTCGTTTACTAAAAGTATGTAAAGTTCTTCAGACCACTTTTAGTAACGAAAGCGCTAACATACAGTTTTTGTTTCCTAGCATGGTGCTTTTTCCATGTTTTATTTTTTATTAGTTTGTTGAATTATTTTGTTTTAACATGAATATTTGCTTGTTCAGGCCCCTTGGCAGCCTCTCCATTTTTTCTAAGGCTTCATCTTCTCTTGTGGTACCAGACTGTGACACAGAAATGGGTTTTAAATGTAATTTATCAGGGACAGTTTTGACCACAGGGAATTCCTTCCTCCCTACCTTTTAAGAAATTCCTCCTTATACTCTGAACAAAGTCTCCTTGTTTCCTGCTATTCTGTATCAGATTTATAAACAGGGAGTACTAAAACCTGTGCCTCCCTGTCAGATGAGGAAAGCCTTTTATTCAAGGATTTTTCTGGTACCATAGAGGAAAGGATGCTGGTGGCCTGTTCTAGACCTTTCCTTTCTTTTCTAAACTTTTTTGTTAGGATTCCTTCAAAATGCTTTCCTTCAGTCCCTTTTACCTCTTCTCCCTTCGCTAGCTTTCATGGTAAAGCTAGACTTACCATCACATCCCTATTTGCAAGTAGTTCACGTATTTAAGATTTTCTGTGTCTTGCTCACATTATCCGTTCCCAATATTATACTCTGCTGTTCCAATGTTGTTCACAAAGTGTCTAGCTCCAGTAACTGCTCATTGCAGACTTTAAGGCATTCATATTTTCCTTATTTGATTAATTCTTTTATCTTTGCAGACTAGTTTTCCAGCTGTCAAGAGTCTGCAGCTACTGTTCTGAATCTTCTACTCAGTCTAGGTTTTCAAATCAACATTCAAAAAACTTCTCGTAATTCCTTCTTATTGGAACGTTTTTTTTGGTGACTGCTAGATTCTGCCCCCAGACAAGGTAGAGATGCTTCAACAGTTCTTCCTGAGTTTTCTCAGGAGTTTGGGCTACATGGCATTGATGATTGCTGTGCTTACCCTGGCCGGACTTCACATAAAGTACAGTGGTACCGCAAGTCCGTCTGGACTCAGCATCTGTATCATTTGTCTTGGGTAGACCAGATCTCTTGCAATCCAGGTCTTCCATTCTCCCTTCTGATCTTCTTCAGTCTGTCACTACAGGTGCAGCATACCTCATATGGGGAGTGGTTTCCAAAACCCTTTAGAGCCCTTATTACAGACAGAAGCACATAAATCTCAGACAGATGTTGCTGGTGGTCAACACTTCAGAAGCCTTCAATCACCTCTGGTCTCTAGGACCTGTACAAGTTTACACAGGCAATACCTCCGTGATGTGGTACATGAACAGGGGATACCAGATTGTGCCTTCATTGCAAATTTGCTGTGATAGCCTGGAAGATAGAAACTCAGCTCAGTTTGACTTTGCTGACTTCATGCATTTTGACAGGGCAAATCTTGGTTTTAGACAAGCCAAGTTGGATCAGGACAGACCCTCATGAATGGAAACTTCATCCTGAGGTCTTCCAAGAATTGATTCAACTGTGAGGACACATCAAGTAGATATGTTTGCCTCATTTCAGAACAGACAGCTAAAGAAATTCTGCTCCATGACTCCTTACAAACAGACCTTCTCATTCCCATGGACTGGAATGTTCCTGGAATGTTCCTGTATGCTTTTTAACCTTTCCACTGATATCCAGGGTTCTTCTGAAATGTTGATGGTGATTTACTTTTGGCCAGACAACAATGGTTCTCCCTTCTTTTCAGTCTGACCAAGGACAGTTACTACACACTTCCTAACAGACTGGATTTGCTCACACAAGACACGGGTTGCTTCATACAACCCAATCTGAAAACTCTTCAATTAACTGCCTGAATGATAGAATCTTGATACCTTTTAGGCACCCTTTGTCCTGAGGATGTACTAAAGGAAGTGAAAAAGCTGCTACTAGAAAATCGTATATGTGCAAATAGAAAAGATTTTCTAGTTAATGCCAGTCTAAGGACCAGGAATCTCTTCAGGCCCACCTGCCTCTGGTCTTGATTATTTGTGTGAGTTACTTTACACTGGCCTTTCTTATTCCTCTGTTGATGTTCATTTGTTGGCCATTTCTGTTTGTCTGCCCTTAGATTTTATTTATTTATTGACATTTAATTACCTGTAAAGTCTGACTGGGTAGAAACCCATTTTCAGCAGAGGCCCAGGGAGAAAAGATCCAAATTATTACAAAATATTTTAATAACAATAAATTTACAATCTACAAAAACACCTGCAGTTGAAATAATTATAACAAATTAGACATAATATAAAAACATTGGTTAAACAGATTTTATTTTTACTTTTGTTTATCGAGCATGTCTAACAAGGTTTATTCAAAAAACCCTTTTCAGCAAATGTGCATGGAGAAAAGCTCCAACATAATACAAACAATTTTAAATACATTATTTAATATACTACCAGACATTAAGTAATGTACTTTAAGAATGACATATACATTTGCTAATTAGATCACATTCATATGAAATGAAGGAAACTATTACAATATAATAGATACTTATGCATTAAGTAGATCTTGAGCATTGAGCATTTGAAGAGGTATATTAGAGGCTGTCAAATAGATAAAATATCTTGTGATTAGAAATTCAAAGAAATGGAAATAAGGGAAGAAACGTGGGACAGAAAATGTTAATATTGTAGTTAAGAAGTAGGATATTAAGCAGGTTCAGAGACAATTATATGTGGCTATCATAAGGTTTATATTAGAGGTATAGAGGCGGGGTGATGTGCAGTGTTGCAAAACATTGCTCCCGACAAATGGGGTGTGTGGAAGGCATCCTTAAGCTTTGAAAGCTGTCTGGTCACTGGGCAAGACCCAAATAGCTTAGCTGCTTAGGCTACGTTTGTATAGGCCCTTCTGTATTTATTTTACTGTTGGGTTTGTTTCCTAGCATTATCCTTTCAGAGCTCTTCCCTTCCCTTTTCCTGGGCAAAAAAGCTCTTTCTAAACTGGCATTCTGTTTTTATGTTGGAGATCCCAAAAACATATGTATATGACTGTCAGATGTTAGTAAAACTATTTAGGTGTTGTTAAAGATGGTTGTGCATAAGAGTCTGAGTGAAGAAAAATGGTTTGATGCTATGGAAGCTGAAAATGACAGTGACGTTTATCCTTGAGAAAAATAGGAGCAGATTCATTGCTTTGATAGGTAAAACAGACACACACCCTTTCTAACCATCCTCAAGTTAAATAGTTTTTGAATGGGTGTTGTAAGTAGGTGTCTTGAAAAGTTACTCTTTTTCCATTTGAACAAGAACATCAGGCTGAATTGAAGTTCTTAAATGGAAGACTATTTCACTCAATGCTCTGAATTTTGCTAGGTGAGTATTTGAGTTACAAGCTTTTATGATGAGTCAACCCTACCTCATTTTACACAATGACATAGTTTTTTTTAGTACTAATCCTACTTTATGCCTAAAGTAGTCTAACAGTGTACCTTAAACCAGTATACTAATCTCCCTGTCTTCTACCCGGAGCCCAAGAATAAGGGGGAGAAGATTCTTCACACTTTGGATGTCCCCAGGCAGTTTAGGCAGCTCAGATACTAGTTAGAAAAATCTCAGGCCTTCAGGAAATCTGCTCAGCTGTCTGTTTCCTATGAATGGTAGAGGAAAGAGCAGCCCTTGTCAAAGCAGACTGTTTCCAGATAACTGTCCCCTGCTATAGCCTTTTGTTATACTCACCATAATTGTCCCCTGCTTTGCCGTTTGTTATACTCACCATAGTTGTCCCCTACTATTGCCTTTTGTTATACTCACCATACTTGTCCCCTGCTATTACCTTTTGTTATACTCACCATAATGTACCACTTCTAGGTAGGTTTAGGGCCCATTCCAAAAGTGCTTTGGCTTCTTTGGGCTTTCTAGAAAGTATTTGACAGTAAGAGTATTCCAGGGACAGCAACTTGGGCCTCTGTATATACTTTTACAAAGCACTTCAAACAGGATTCTTTTTTGCAGATCAACAACAGGCTTTGCTTGGACCATTCTTGTGAGACTGATGAATTCTTAATTTATTTTTTCTCCTCCTAGTTTCCAAGCTATAATAATTAACCCACAAAGCATAGACTATTAGGAGAGTGATCTAAATGTTGAATATTTATTTCTTTATTATTTATTTATTTCCAGTTTGATTACCGGGGAAATCCACTGGGCCCAGTGAGCCTGTTTTCAGTGGCGGCCGGGGGAGAAAAGCTCCATGAAACAAATTACAGTAAAGATAGCAGTCCAATAAAAATAAAAGTACAAGTACAAATACATATCAAATAATACAAAGCGTGAGCAATATTGCCCATAGTGGAAAAATATCGTGCAGATACATTTTAACAAACTCACGCAGTTAAAGTTAAAAGTCAAAAGCTATTTACAATATTTGCAGAGTGTGAGCGATCGTATGGGAATTAGCTATAGAAGGTTATAGCCAGCTATAAGGTGCTTAGGAACTCAGGAGGATACCCTCTCAGGAGCTTTTGTTAAAAAGTTCTAGGTAGGGAGAATGCAGTTACATTTCCATTTGGAGGAGAGGTAGGTGTAAAGCTGAGTTTTTTTACTCAACATATTTTTATTTTTTTTATGTTTATGAGTAAATTGTGATACAGTCACTGTTAATTACAGATCAAGTTAACAGAAGTAGTTAATAATCATAACAATATGTACAATATTTACAAATGGTCCAATGAAAGGAAACAGAGAGAAAAAAAAAAACACATATGACATTTATAATTATAGTAAAGCTGAGTTTTGAAGTTGTTTGTGTTTGACATTGTCCTTAGTGTGGTGGTAAATTTAGAAATTTTGTTATAACAGCTTTCAAGTTTGGAAGTGATGGAAGAGGATAGGTTAGTTAGTAGTGGGGCACCATACAGAAGGGAGGGAAGGAGGTAAGAGGAGGCCAGAGTATGCCTGGTAAAAGTAGAGAGAAAGTGGTTGTTCCTGTATAGCATACCTAATTTTTGGCATTTGTTTTTTTTATATTTTGCTGAATATGGATGTCGAACTTGATGTGTTCATCTATAGTTACACCGAGTAGTTTGGCAGAGGGAACAACTTCGATTGGAGAGTTGCTTTGGCGAAGGACTTGGAAGGAATTTTTTATCAAGAGAGAAAGATTTTGAGGATAAAACTTAAAACATAAAACAGCTGTGCGTGTAAATGTAACATGTCAGTAGATGCTCTAATAGATCACAGTTGCAGTAACTGCCCTTCCCTTCCGCTCCCTTATTTTGACTGTTTTCCTTTTGCATCGACAGGGTATTGACCCCTGTATACTTAGTTTACTGTTGTTTCTTTTCTAACAATATCCTTTCAGAGCTCTTCATAGGTTCATAGGTTCATACTAGGCTATCTGCCCTAGGGCATTTATAAGCCTAGCCAGAATGTGTTTGGCTTTCGCCGCCCATTTTACATTAATTTTGCTATGCCCTTTTTCGAGGTTGCCTCCATTTTTTTTCCTGAGCAACAAAGATGTGACTAAATTGGCACTGATTGATGTTTTTTTAATAGCATGACTTATATGATAGTCAAATGTCAGATATTCATCAGTAATGATACCTTAGAATTTGGTGTGGTTATCTATTTCAAATTTTGTACTGTTTGAGAAGGAAACATTGAAGACGGTTTCCGGTTTATAAGTTGCTTAAGAGTGAAGAAGATAATTATGGATTCTTTTTAAGATTTTACAGCAGTTGTTAGTCACTGAGTGAAGTTTTGATAAAAGTAATGGCTTCTTGAGTTAGTTATTGTAGTTTATATCTTAATAGGGCAGATTAGAGTAGTATTATCAATATTTTGAACAGTGTTGACATGTTTACTTGGAGATGGTTGAAAAATATGCTGAAAATAAGGAAGTCAAGAATTAAACCCTGTGGGTTGCCCACTGATGTAATGAGGAAGGTTGAAAAACTGTTTACCATTTTCCATCCTTCTGTCTGTCTGAGATGTAGCTGTTGAACAAAAATAAGGAGTCAGAGTCTAGGCCTAGTAGTAGCATCTTATTTAGTAGTGTGTGGTTCGAGACTGTGTCAGAGGCTTTAGACACATCTAGCAGTATAGCTGAGAATAGGTTACCTGAGTTTTTGTAAGGATTTACAAGAGTGAGGAATATGAGAGAGGGTGGTAGAGGTACTATGATGTGGGCAGAAACCATGATGGGTAGACAATAATAGATTGTTGTAAGTCATGAAGGTGAGTAGCTAGAGGTGGATGCGTTTTTCCAGAATTTTGGATAGTTGGGATCATACAGCTGTGGGTTTATAATTGGTGGGGTTACTGCAGCTGCTGCCTTTTTGTAATTGTAGCATATGGGATTTTTTCACAGAACTGGGAAAAAGCCCTCATGAAAAGCTCGGTTTATTAATACAGATACAGGATACACTTCTGCATCTTCTGTAATTGTAATATATGCAGCAGGTAGATTGTCACGAGCGGCTAGTTTTAGCTTCAGAAGTAGCTTTTAGAGTGTAGAATTAGGAATTGATATAAAGGAGACAGTGTTTATATGGTGCATAGTAAGTGGAGTAGTAGTGGTAGGGAGTGGATGGTTCAGGAGGCAAGTTACCGATGGAAAAAAGTGCATGTCCAATTCTGTGCCATTGTTTTATAGTTTGCTATCAAGGGATGGTGAGGACCAGAAAAGTTTAGCATTGCCTTGATCAGTATATTGGAAATTGGTATAATGGGTTTTCTTTTTATATTCGGTGATTTTTTTTGTGGTATTTCTAACCTGTTTATATTTTGGTAGATAAGGTTCAGTCTTAAATTTCTTCCAGGATTTCCATGTTTCTATGCCTGAGTTATAAGTTGTTTAATTTATTTAGTTAGCCAGGGGGCTGGATTAGTCTTTACCCTTTTAGATCTGATAGGGGCTTGGTCAATTATAAAAAGGTTATTAAACACTGGAACTGTATCATCTAGATACAGTCTATACAGTGGTTTTCAGGTAATTAATTTTATGATGGAAATAAATATCTCTTTATTGAAAGAAGAAAGACTGCGTGTTTGATTATAGCAATAGATTTTTTGAGTACTGTTGTAATGACTAATGGCACGTGGGGAGTTGATCACTTATCAGGGAGATAGGCCAGGTTTGGGATGAATATCATCAAAGAGGTTTGGTGGGGAGAGGAGATGGTTGGGTGGATATTCATGCTTAATTTCTGTGTTTTTGGTTGGGCTGTAGGATTAATGGATTTATAGTAAACACTTTATATTTGAAAAAAGTGTATGAACAAAAGTGATATTAGATTTGGTGCTACAGTGTCATTAAAGTATGTGTAGATATTTGGCTGTGTTATTGTGATGGGAGAAGGGATATAGTCAATATGGAGTTCATGGTGATAGGGAGTCAGACATGCTGCTAGTATTAATGGTTCTAGAACAATAATGTTTAAGCAGAGATTGTGAGATTCAGAAGGTGGTAGAATGCTATATGTCAGAGTGGAGATGGTGAAGTAGGTACATGGCTGAGAGAGGGTACCTAGTTGAAAATCAGTGTAAACTAGTGTAGAAGGGTTTAAGGGAGATACATTATTATAGACGTTTAACAAGGCACAATGAAACACTGTATGTAAGTGAAGTTTGGATATATGGTTATTTAGAAAAAGGGGTGAGTAACTGGAGGTGGAGAGAGAGAGAAGATACAGCAAAAATATGTGTTTTTAAGTAGAGACAGAAATATTTGTTTCTCGAGAAGATGTACATTCAGTGTAAGTCAGGGGAGGCAAAGTGGAACAAGTACTGATAGGTAATTATAAGGATGAAGTAGACAATGTTGAGTGGGGTTGTCTAGAGAGAAGATGATTGGTTGATTATGAGAAGAAGTTGGAATGGCACAATGTGAGTTGTGATTGGGTGGAAGAGAAGAGTAGGTGGAGGGATGAAAGTCTGAGTAGTGTAAGTGGGGGTGGCATGGAATTGGGAATAGGGTAAGAGACAGGAGAAAGCCCAAGCAAAGCAAGTGCAAATGCAGCAAGCCTCTACCTTTGAGGAGACACAGGTGTACCAAAACAATCCATAGAATTACGGTCAAGTAACTTTTATCCTGCCTACATAGTCAGTACCACATACCTTAGAAGGCACATCAACTCAAAAGGAGAATATCTGAAGGCGTCATGTACCAGTGCATTAGCAATGACTCACTGCAGTAATATTTATCTCTCAGGTCCTATTTACAGTTGAGTGGCAGCACAAACATGAATGGAAGGAAACTTGACATGCATGGTTGAGACAGTAAGTCTGTGGGTGATGGGTACCTGCAAATGAGTCTTTTAGAGCATTTGAAAGAAGTAACTTGGTCACTGCTCTTTAGAAGAAGAAAAGCTGTAGATGTTTATATGGCAGATTGTAGTTAGGAAAACTGAAATGAATCATTGTAAAAAATCAGCAGTTTTCACCAAAGGTTTTCAAAGAAAGCATTAATGTCCGATGCTGCCATTCTGAACCGATGTAGAGAACTAACGGAAAGGAAAGAAAAGGGAAAGCAGTACCACGCATGGGGGCATGAGCTGTCCCTTAGAAAGAAGAAGTCTTTGCAAAAAAAATACATTATTTTGGCTCTTGCCTACCATTCAGTTCAGTCATTTATCAAATAAGAAAATAAATCCCTAGAGTGCTGCATAGGTATTAGAAGTACACAAATCAAGAAATGCAACAAAACATTTTATTCACTTTTTGACTTGTTTTTCGTTAAATACCTCAAGTTACTCAACAGAATCCAAAAAGCTGTCACCTTTCAGAAAAAGAGGTATGAATGAACAATGAAACATAACTTCAATATAGGATGTAGATAGTTTTTATTTCTTTACCACGATAATCTGATTGATCTCAAGTGATCCCATTTTCAGAGGCCCCATGGCAAAAAGAGATAAAGCTCCTACTCTGCCCCAGATGACCTATTTTCAGCTAGTGGCTGGGGTACTGGAGGGTTTGCAGAGTGAGAATGGAAGTGAGCAGCTGACATTGGCTCACACATCCTGGAGTCAGCCTAGGCTCCATACAATGAAGTTGTATTATGAGCCTGGCAAACTCTGTGCTACATACGTAGTTTGCCACTTAGGAGTTTGCTCATGCCTGGAACCATGCATGCACCTTCTGAAGACAGTGATTGCAGAGTTCACAAGGTGATGAGAATTAAGGTACATTCCCTGGAAACAATTTCATATTGCACCAGCATCCTCAATCTCCTGGATAGGGGTTGGGTTGAGTTTGGGAGAGGCTAATGTGGATCCTGTAGACCTAGCAAATGAGGAGTGGAGCTTGTGGTAACTGATGGTCAACAGTAAGGAGGAGGAAAAAATATCCATTTTCAGTGGAGGCCTAGGGAGAAATGCTCCAGATGCAAGAGAGCAATACTCATGAAGTAAAGTAACAGTCTGAAAAAGTATTTTGCAATAAACTAATGCTCCAGTTGTAGTTTACAGAGTATTAGCACAGTGTCACATATAATACAGACAATATTAATATATATATATATATATATATATATATATATATATTTACAACATTTTTGTAGATTAAGATTCACTTGTGTTTTCATTAGTTATTATACAGGAAACAATAGTAGTGTAAAGGCAGCATTCTTTGTGGGGTTAATATATATATATATATATATATATATATATATATATATATATATATATATATATATATATATATATATATATATATATATATAGATTAGTAGTACATATATCTACAAGAAGAAATGCATAAGAGAATTTTAAGATGGTATTGTATGTATTGTAGAAATAGGTATTAATGGGCAATGAACCACAATATAACATTTTTTTTCAGAGAGAAAGTGGTGGTTACAAGAAATTGTGTTCCTGAGTTGGCTGTGAGGTCACTAATAGTGACAAAAGTCAAGAATGCATGAAACATATGTAAAATTGTTAGAGATAGAACTTATAAAGCTATAGGTCAAAGGAGTATGTAGCTTTAACAGTAGACCTAGAAATGGCCAGTCCTCCAGCCAGGTTCAGAAAATCATGTCACTAAGAGCAATGACCGATACTTATAAAACTTGTAGCTCTTAAACAGCCACAGCCTGTGACTCTTTGTAATCTGTGTTTAGTGAACCAGACATATGAAAGAAATAATTACAACATTCAATTCATACTGAAAATATCAGCACACCAGCCACTTACTTATGCAAAGTGCAAGCAGATGTATAACAAATACTGATGTACTGGCCTGTGCAGTTGTGGCAAGTTTCACATGTAAAATCTAGGAATAAATCTGTCTAGCCATGTTCTGAGTTCTTCGGTGGTCCACACCTTAGCCTGATGGCAATGCGGTGTGTGATTTCCCAGGGACCAGCACACCAGGCAGACTAATGCTAAGGTTGTCAGTTACCTTGAGGCTTGGCTCAGTATAATATTGCTTATGATGGAGGGATCAGTTTGGGGCTGTCTTTCTGAACTGTCAGCATTGACGACTTCAACTCTAACGGAGAGCTAGCAACAGCCCTTGCCAGACTTCATCTCTAAGCATTAAGATCTGGCCTTTTATTTATCTTCAGAGTCTATTTTTCTGTGACAGAATTCCACTGCATATTTTTCTTAAAACACTCACATCAGAGATTTTAGAAATTGGTGCTTCTGAGTTCATACATTTATAAAGCTAGAAGAAACCCAAAGCTTTATAAGTCATTCCCTGTATAGTGATGTAGGAATCTACTTGGCTAAATGCTAGGCAGTAATGTAGTCCTCCTGATCATCAGCATCTTGTGAAGCAGAGGCAATGGAATATCTAAAGCTGTATGTTGAAGAATAAATTCCTTCATCCTTGGGGATGAGCACATAAACATAATTGTTTGTCATTTTTTCCTGCAGGCTGCCCTTTTGTTATTTTATGTGTTACTAAACGCTTTCACCAGGAATAAACAGATTGCTTTAAGCTACAGAGTGACTGAATTAAAAGTTTGCTGATTTTTTTCTTAAATCTGAAACTGTCAATATCCATATTTTTCTTTTTTTACTTTTGTTTCCAGGATAGTCCTTTTAACAGAGGGAAATTTTACCTTTTGCCCTGAAACTATTTATCTTTTACTGTGGCAATGTACACAGTTCTCAGAGAATAGACTGCTCTAGCTCTCTAAGCCTATAAAAGACAGACCAAGAAAAAAAATCATCTTTGTGTTTTCCACATCTGAGGAGCTGCCTGCCACTTCCTCTTTATCTGGTTATAAAATTTATTTACCATTATGAAAAATGTCAGCAGAGACACATTCTGCCTTTCCAAGTGAGCACTGTTCTGGGATATTTATCTATCAGAACCCTTCAGTTGCATTCCTCCATCTAACATGGGAACAGATTTAATCCCACATCTTGGAAGTGTGCCCAGGAAACAAATTGTTATGTGACATGAGGTGACTCTGCATGGTATCCATGTGTGGGGGGGCTGGAAATGGGTAATAGGAAAGTATATCAGTTTTAGCTGCTGGACATCCTGAAGGTTGTCAAGTGCTCCTGTAAAGAAGAACTGTGTTTTACCTGTAATTTATTTTCAGAGAGCATAGCATCTGTTTTTGTCATTATGCTGAGACTTAATACTGAAAAAAAGACATTTTGAGCAGGCTAGTTGTTGTTATGGAAATGGATTAATAGCTTTCTTCCACCATACCTTTCTGAAGTTCTTAAAATAATATTACTGTTATACATTGTGTTCATGTATCATCTAAGAAGGTTCCTGGAGAATGATGAATGTCACTTCATTTTAGTTAGATGTGCCAAAAAAAACATTTCATCAGCCTACTTTCATCCTCCTAAAGTTTTTCATCGGTCTCTATCATGTTAATTTGCTATCTCACAATACATTTCTAATACTTGTGCATGTCAATGCCTTCTTCATAGCACTCTTTATTGCATTCTACTTTCCTGTCTTTTGTCCAGACGCCTGTTCATTCATTCCCTGTGGACCTCCCACCATTACATTCATACTTACATTCAGAACTATCTTTCTAATGAACAGTTTGCTATAAATGGTTGCAAACTTGCTGCCTTGCAGATAGTTGCCTGTTTAGGTCTTGCAGACTCCACAGTCCCTCCTTTCTTTCACCTCCAGACATTGTTATCATCAGCTGGACTTAGACATAGCCTTTGATGTTCACCACTGCTAACCAAAAGACTTCTAACACCATTCCTTAGATGTTATCATGAGAGTAACATCAGAAGCCTTGATGAAAACTGGGGTAGTCAGGTGACCAAAAGTGCCATTTGATCTTGCAAATCATTATAATGCCAGAATCAATTCACAGTGGTAGACTGTATTACCTTTTCACTAATGTAAAGCTTAATGCAGATAGATCAGTGTTAATGGCAGTATTTTTTTTTCTTCTTGTCCCTTTTAATGCTTATTAGATTTTGCATGGCAGGTAATAACACTCCTAAAGTTCTTTGATAGCTAAGCTCGGCTTACTATATTGGTCTTGCTGTCTTTCTTGACTAAGGGCTATACTGTAGTTAGTTGTTAGTATAAAAGGCAAGGACCTAAAAAGATTCTGTGACAGTCACTCTCAGCTGATTATTATCCACTACCTGGCTACAAGTACACGGTATTGTCAAGTGTCTAGATTCTTGTTTTACTGTGGAATTTTGATTTTTTTTCAAATACTTAAGAGCAGTGTTTCTAATTTAAATGTACCAAATATTTCATCAACAGCTCGATATTCCTAGGAGTTACACGGGACTAGTAGTAAGAGTGGAGTAACTCAATTTAGCTGTATAGTAATTACTACTCCTTTTACTAAGAAAAATGTTTTGAAATATGGTCTGAATTGTTTATCCCTAAATCCATAGTGCCAGCTTTTGTTATCTAAGCAATTCAACCTGAAAGATTAAAAAATGAATTTGTATCATACAGCATGAGGTCCCACATATATGTACTGACACACAGTCTGACCAAGTGAGAAAAGGGCACAGGTAAAGCACATTAAAGGAAAAGGTCTTTAAAACCTGACAGCAATTTTATATTTCTTCCACATAAATTTCAGAACCATCTGTGGCTGACATGAGCCATGAGAAAACAGACAGGAGTGCAGATTGGTAGATACAAGAGTGAACACTGCAGACATCCTCTGCCTGACTTAAGTACCATCATTTCAACCAAATCATAGGGGCTACTAAAGTCGAATCTGACAGAAATTTAAGAGGGAACAATGCTTCTTGTCCATCATATGTCATAGCCCCCCATTACCATTTATTCTGGGAACACCCCTTTTCTCATCTATTTCCTTAAATGTTGACAGTAAAACAGCAAGTCCCCAAAGCATTCACACTGCGGGACTGTTGGATATGTTTCAGGTCTGGTAAAGGAAACAAATATAAATAAAAGGCTTACACACTATACCATGCTTTTGGACTCATTGTGTTAGTGGTGAAAAACTCTTAAGTTACATAAGACATAGCACTGTTACAAGTTTATTCAGCTGGAGTGCACTTTTATGACAGTGCTGAATAAACTATTCAGTTACCAGCCTTATTATTACTGGTGCAAGCCACCCCTGTTTATGTTAAGGACAATGAACAAAATAAACTGGTGATTTTCAGCCTCTGTCTGTCTTGAATTCTTCACTCAGCAGATTGGGGGTCAAACTTTCTGCCTTGTTTTCCTATCATATATTGTTTGTGGCATCTCAGGCAAAGACAATAACCCCACTGCAATGCAGTACTGCTGTAGCATAAAAGATATAAACCTTGGGCCTGCAGTGTGGGAAATGGAACCTCAGCCATAAGGATTCATATTTACTAAACGTGTTGGAAGTCTTAGCTCATCCCCACCTCTTGGAATAGTTATTATTCCAATACAGCAGCGTGTATTCAATGTAATGGCAATAAAATGACAGTCTGTCCTTTATTAACATTTGCACTAAAAGGCTTGTCTTTTCGTGAATGGATTATAAAGTTCTTTTCTTAAGTTTTACAGAATGCAAATTTTTAAAGAGCTTCATGGCCATGTACAACAAAATCTCATTTCCTCATAGAGCTTATCAAAGCAGAACTGATGTGTGCTCCCTTCATTTCACTGCTGATGGAATGTTTGCTTAATTTTCAAGCCAGAAGAGAGTGAGAGAGAGAGAGAGAGAAAGACTCAAGCAAATGTACTTTATGCAGTAGTTCATGACTCTCAGCTGTAGATTTGTGGATTTTTTCTTTCATTTTATTAAGATGGCAACCCCAACAGTGCCCCCCCCCCACATAGAAACACAAAAATGTATACACCACATGCGAAGAGGCAATGGCCCTAAGCATGTATATTTTATGATTTTTTTACCTCACATCCTTTCTGAAACTGAAAACTAACATTACCCTCCATCCAGTACCTCCATGACCTGAGTGATATGTATGACAAAAACTAACAAAGATGAACCAGTAACAGCCTGTAAGAAATTATATTTATATGTTTGTTTTGTGTGTTAGCTGGGTCAATGACATGCTCCTTCATGAAATACATACAATAATAACAGTGGCAATAATTGTGAATAAGGAATGACCCCACTTGTTTCTGTGCTTCCAGTGCTTTTGTTGTCATTCTTGTGAATTAAGAGCATATTCAGTGCCAACTCTTGGCCAGGGTCATCAGCAACACAAATCCCATTATCTGCAGTCACAATTAGCTTATGTGTTAGTCATACCTCTCAACTGTACATATTTTCGCAGAATGGCCAGATTTTTGCCTCTTTTTTTTTTTGGTCTGTTTCTCATAAAATTGTGTTTTTTCTGGCAAATCATTGGTAAAAGTCATTGAGGTTTGAAGTCAGAAATAATGACATACATATGAGTTTCAGACTTCATACCCTTCAGAAAATTCATGCTAATACAAAACATGTTATTCTATCAACTTTCTAAGAGCAATATTTAAAAAGTGTCTCTATTTTGGGCCTTTGCCCCCCATTACTTATGACTTTGTCCAGATTTTTTGTTCTAAGAGGTTAAGAGGTATGGTTATAGTATTTCAGTGTCACTCCACAAAAAAAAAAAAAAAACTTAAAATAACAGATATTTCCAGTAACTAACTGCCTTGGTAGTTCACAATGATATTAGTATGAGAGGCAGAGTTCAGACGTTGTTGCCTTTGTAACCAGTTATGATTAGTTATATCACATGTTGATGCTTATTGGCATATTTGATTTAATAGTAGCAGTTATACTACTTTTCAAAGAAATAGTGTCACTTAAATGGCAAACAAGTACTTCCCTTTCTGTTACACTCAGCACATTAAATGTCCACTTCTGCACAATACAGACCAAGCCTACAGCAGCAGGACAGAGAGATTCACTGTAAAACTATTGTAACTCACCACTGTAGAACCTACCACAGTGTTGTTTTATAACATTAAATAGGTGAGGTTCAAAAATCAGCTGTACAGTATTCAGCTAAAATGTATACATATGCTTCTTTGTTTATCCTGTGGTGTAATTGATGAAGTAGAGCACAGACTTTTTTTATTGGAATATTTGTCCTACAGATCTAAAATGGAAAATAGACAACAAATGTTAGTAATCTGGTATTTCTTGGAAAATTTAGGAATAGCTTTTTCCTTTTCCCTAACGTGCATTGCTGAAAAACAGACTTTTAACATTTTGCAAAAACTAAACAAAAACAAATGTAATGAAAGCAATAAACAACTTACTCTAAGAAGCCCTGTCATCTGGTGAAGAGTATGTTTTTTTCTGTGGATTAGACACTTTGATTTCTGCTATCAAAATTGTTTTGCTTGTTTCAAAAAATGTTTTAGATACAATGGCTCAGCCAGTGTGATACAATGTAATGGCCAATGTATGCGAACAGAAATGTACTTATCTGGCTTACACACATTTGGCTTTTTATCTCTATGAGCTTTCCTACTAATGTTGTTGTGTCATTCGGCTTTTCCCAGTTAGGGGTCGCCACAGCAGAACTCCGGTCCGCTAACGATTGATAGTTGATTTTTACGTGCCGAGTTACCAGCCTTGACGCGCAACCTTCAATGAAGGTATGCCCATTCACGCATGTCTCTATGCAGATGACGCTCTAACTGAGAATCGAACTGGACAGCGTCTTACTGTGAGGCGACAACGCTACTGCAGCACCACCACCGCGGGCATGAGCTTTCCTACTAATAGTGTTCTTAATTTTTTTCTGGTATTCTAAAAAATGTACATACCTTTTAGTCATACTTTTGAGAATACCTGGTTGCTGAAAATTGTATCAAATGTCTGTCATTTTAAATTGTATATACATTTATTTGGATTACATAGAAAGATGACCATTTTGTAAAAGGAAGTAAGCGGATTGCTAGAAGAAAAAAATAAAGGTTTGAGTGAAACATTTTTCTTGTGAAATACTTCACCATTTATGATGGAAACAAAGAGTGTGTGTGTGTGTGTGTGTGTGTGTGTGTGTGTGTGTGTGTGTGTGTGTGTGTGTGTGTGTGTGTGTGTGTGTGTGTGGTGTTTCAAGTAATACAGTTCAAGATTTTATAGGCTTCCACACCACTGTCAGACTATGGAGTTTGGTAGATAGATAGATAGATAGATAGATAGATAGATAGATAGATAGATAGATAGATAGATAGATAGATAGATAAATAGATAGATAGAAAGATACAGGTGTAGATAGAGATGGAGGCATAGCAGGTTTTAACCCCACAAGGGGGATATAAAGAGGCATAACTTCCTTTAAATTGTCCAGTCTGTTAATTTGTGACAGTAGAGGTTTATTTTATGTAGTAAGTCTGGCATAACTTGTTAAATATTTTTTTTTTGTATTTTGCAGAGCATGTTTTTTGCATGTTATAGCTTTTGATTTGTTGAATTCATTGCTGGTTTCAATGGGCAGAGTTTCATTTAAACTAAATGACATGAATTTCATAACTCTGTGCTGCAAAAAAAAGGCTTGGATGTAAACTTTACTGTATGATTATTGCATATCTGTATAACATGTCATACTTTTCTTTAAAATGTTGTTATATATAAATGTCTTTAGTCACAGTTATTGTTATGGTCATTTTGCATATTTGTCCTATGTGTTAGAGCATTTGTCTTTGGGACTCCACAGAAAATAGAAAATAGAACTACTCAGTAGGATATTCCAGGTCAATAAATAAAGTAAAGGAATAATTACCTACCTACATGCATACAGGTATCATAAATATATAAATAACTTCCCATTCCTCCAGCCCTGAGCACTACTTTCTTTCATGTTTCCCAGGCATTCTTGAATCTCACTTTTGAGCTCGCTATACCATGTTCACAGCAATTCATTCCAAGGCGTAATTATCTCTCTCTCTCTCTCTTTAAAAAAGTATTTTTCAAAGGATCTCTTCAAACAAATGCTAAGGTATTCTCGCAAGAAAGAGCCTTCATTATTTTAATGAAACTCCAAGAATGCCACTTGCAACTGGATTTAAGTATTTCTTCCTACTTTCTTCATGCCCCCGATTCTGCAGTTTTTCTATCATTTTGGATTTTTGTGAAATGTTCTGCTATTTTCTACAGGTTTCATCTCATCATTTGCTACATTGTATAAGTAATATGGAAAATATCAGATTAACTACACTGAGAACAGAAAACAATTGGGTAGGTCAATAATTCTGCCTGTAGAGTCAATAAAATTGTTATGGCTAACTTTGCATTCTGGAAACCAGGTTTAAGTGTTGTGTTATTAAGGGCAGACGACTAATTTCCACAACTGAACTGCAAAATGTGCCCTAGAGCAACAGTTAATAGTGACTGCTTCAAGCTACCACTCTGACATACATTAAAAGCCCAAACCAGTCCAAATTAGGCATATTAGTCTTCTCTCAGTTTTCTGCTGCAGCTGATTTTGTAGTCCCTTTGCAAGCCATTTAAATGTGTGTCACCTCTCATGTTATTTCCTTCTAGTATGGAAAACAACATTTATTCCATTATGTAGACACTCATGGCATTTCCCCAGGTATATGAACATATCAGTAGTGCCCTATTCAACTGATGTTTCCATGACTTTGAACCATCTCAGGACTGCCCATATCAGTTTTCTTGACAAATTGTCATATTTATTCTCCAAGTACAGGAATACCCAACTGGACTCTTTTTATCATCTCTAGCTTTTTTTCCACCATCTGTCACTGCAAACATTGGGTCTGTTGTGCTGCATCCTGATCTGGATCTGAACTGCTCATTTCCCATCTTACTTTCTATTTCACTTCATATTCATTTATGAGTCACACTATAGAATTTTAATGCAGTGTGACAGGAGTTTAATGTCACTGTACCACCCGCAGTTGTGGATGTCCACTTTGTTTTTGTATACTGGCACTAGTATGCTTATTCTTTGGTCATCTGGGATATGCCTTTCTCTCCATAGTGCAACAAGATCCACAGGAACCATTTCTTCCCTAACTCACTCAACACCTTGATCATATCTGCTGTGATCTTATCCAAGTCTGCTGCTTTTCCTGACTTAATTTTCCTTAGTTCTGTTCTTACTTCTTCTAGTGTGGGCTTTTCGTCCTCTTTCTAACTGCATTGTTTGAATTGTTGTTCTAACTGAATTGCATTGTTTTGCTATTGTCTGGTGGGCTCATTTGAAATTTTTTGCATTCCTCTTCTTTCATAAGTTGTCTGCATTTGCAAGGCACTGCTACTCACTCATTCCCCTCATAATAGAGGGGGGATTGGCATAATGGTTAAGGTGTTTATCTTACAAACACATGGTGCAGGGTTTGATTCTCAAATGGGATAACTAGCTGGGCTTAAAATGGCCCAAAACTGCAGTTAGCATGGTACTGACCAATGAACCTATGAGACATTTTAATTATGCGCTGTATAGACGGGTACTTTGAACCATAAATGTCTTTATAAAATCTATTTCAGAAATTTCAAGCATATTTTATGGTCAGTAGTTGCGGAAAATGGATCAGTTCTCTAGATTTGCATTATTCACCTTAAACAGCACTTCAGTTAAGCAACTCCTAATATGTTAGGTACTACTCCCCTCCATGTTCCATCCCTCAGTAACAAACAACTGGAACCATAGATATGGCAACTGTAACCATAGATCTGGCAACTGGTACTATAAATCTGCACATTCCAACTGTCTTCGTAGCCAGCTTGGTTTAAATGGGCATCCTGAGATAATGTAGCAATTGTTTCATGTTCAGTGGCAATCACCTATGGCTTAAACAATCGGCCACAGTGTATGAGAGATGTAGTTATATAAAGATATTGCAGCCAAAGCTCTCACATGACTCCAGTACAAATAAAAAGGTTGTGAGCACCACACTAAACTAAGTTCATACACCTCACACCAAACACATAGGATGACATATGCTAAGACAGTTAGTAGTAACCTACCTAAACCACATAGGCCTCCTAAATGTAACTCAAAAAACAAGTACCTTCAGCAACCTCACAAACATACATCACAGTTAGCACCCACTATGAGTTATAAAGGCTCAAGGGCTGAATTCACTAAATAATGACAGTCTTTTGAGTTTTAGATATCATATCCTTCAGAAAATACATGGTAACACAAGACCTTTTATTCTACCAACTTTCAAAGTTTACAAGAGCAACATTTAAACTTTGCCCCTATTTTTGTGGCTTTGTCCCCCAATATTTTTGGCTTTGTCCAGATTTTTTGTGCTAAGATGTTGAGAGCTATGCCTATAAGCACTGCTTACCCTGTAAAATGTAGATATATGCATCGTAACAGAAACCTGGTTCAAGACCAGTAATAGTGCTCTATCAGTGGAGGGCTTCAGTATACAGATTAGACTCATCAACCATCCCTATATTGAAGGAACATCTCTGTATTCTGGCATGATTTAGGCTGACCCAAGTTTTGTAGTTATGTCCTTATTTTCAAGCTTGATTTACCCTTCACACAATTTTCTGAATCCCCTCTCATCACATGTGATTTTTTGAAGTTGCCTAGTACACAGAAGACCACACTACATTACCAGCATACTAATGGCAACAATAATTTAAAAAATGAGGACATACATCTTACAATTCCCATTTTATGAAGCAAAAATAAATGACTTAGTGTGGCAGAATTTTACAATACAATTCATTATTCACATGTTTCTGTGTTGGAGGGAAGCCTTCTAGCTTATCAGTGGGAGTGGTAAGCACAATGTCACCTATCTGCCACAAGAGGCCCAGAAATTGTAGTTTATTGGCTGTTTAGGCAGTCTTTCCATCTCTTTCAACTTTCTGGTTTAAAAGCCTGCATTTGCGCTTGTTTCCTGCCTTTCCTGTAACTAGTCTCTTCCAGATACAGATTTGCTGTATCCAGGACTGTTTGTAAGCTTCTGAGCGGTGCCAAAGTCTGCTCTTCAATTTTCCCTTAGATCTGCTAGTTCTCTCCTCTCTTGCAGTTTTACTAGTGTATTAGTCTAGCAATTTACTAGACTTGTTGTAGCAATTATTGTAGCACACAAAAGTGCTATAAGCACTAAACATTCTACAAGGAAACAGCTCCAGTACTTATTATTAATGCCAACCCCTCCAGGCATGTCTAAAGGTCAGTTCCCTCTGTTTTCTCCTATTAACCTGGTGAACTTGGGCATCCTGAGGCAATGTATCAACTGCCTCATGTACACCGACAACCCTCTCCTCTTACCTCCCAACAATCAGACTTGCGAGAGATGCACTTATATATCCAAAATGGAAGCCACGCACTCTCCAACCAAGACCAGAATAGCTGGTCAAGAGAAGAAGGTCAACACTTACACCACACAAGATGGAACACATAGCCCTCCACAACACATGCCAGCACTGCCCTCACATAAAAACACAAACCACACACCTACTTTCGCGGAGGGTTTCAATAAAAATCTACCCAAACCATACCTCCCAACTGTGCTGAATTACTCATTTTTTACTGAGTTTTGGGGTTCAACTGAAGGGGTGCCATGATTCCCAAGTGGCACCCCTGCTAGCACACTATGGATAATCATACTCTTGATGGAATGGAAGTTGAAATGTGAGTGGGAATGGCTGTTACAGCACTAAGGAAACTAACTCTGCAGAACGAGCAGGAACAGCGTGTGTGGGAAAATGCCCCCACCTTTAATACACCTGGTGGCTAGAGGTACTCAGGCTCAAACCCTGTACATTGGGTACAGGGTAAAAAGAGCCTAAAGTCCCTAGCCACCACCACTTGTGAGCTTTGCCCAGGTTTTTTGTGCTAAGATGTTGAGAGCTGTGCTAAGAAGTGAGAAATTAATTCACTAAATGATAGCCATTAAGTTGCAGTCTTCCTATTTTTCAGGAAGCTGCTGATTTGGCATAGTAGTATGTTGCTCTGACTGTAGTGCATAGGGTCCTGGGTTCAAGACTTGCCAGTGAAATGCATGGTGGTAATACATTTTATTCTAGCAACTTTACAAAATTATACAAGCAATGTTTAAAATGTGTCCCTGGTAAGTCCCTAGCCACCAAATCTTGTGAGCTTTGTCCTTGTTTTTTGTGCTAAGAGTTGACAGCTATGGTGAGAAGTGAGAACTGAATTTGTATTCCCCCATTATTGCCTTTGTTTGTCCAGTTTGTTTGTGCTAAGAGGTTGAGAGCTATGGTGAGAAGTGAGAACTGAATTTGTATTCCCCCATTATTGGCTTTGTCCAGGTTTTTTCTGCTAAGAGTTTGAGAGCTATGGTGAGAAGTGAGACATGAATTCACTAAATGATAGCCATTAAGTTTCAGTCTTCCTATTTTTTCGGAAGCTGCTGATTTGGCATAGTGGTATGTTGCTCTGAATGTATTGCATAGGGTCCTGGTTTCAAGACTTGCAGTAAAATGCATGGTGGTAATGCAACATTTTATTCTAGCGACTTTACAAAATTATACAAGCAATGTTTAAAATGTGTCCCTGATTTTTGACCTTTTGTTGTCATCGTCCCCCCCCCGCCAAAAAAAATAAATTGAAAATAAGTGCAAGAAGCTGTGCAAGATGGCTATGGCTTACACTACTGTCATTCTATTTATAGTGTGGGTGTGGAAGTAGACTTTTATGATGGAAATGTTTTGAATTGGGCAGTTTTGTCATTATTGGTTCATGCATTTTGTTTCATTGCCTACTGTGCAGCCTACTTGAAAATGTTGAAACAATAAATGTAAAATGTGCTCTGTCTAACAAGTGTGTTGTATTATACGAGTAATATAATTTAATAAAGTCAGGAAGGTGTGTCAAAGAAAAAAAAACACATGTATGGTTCTTGTTTTGTGTGCAAGGGGCCAATGATTTGCAAACAGCCCAAAGGTAATCTTTATCCACCACTGGCTAGATGAATTTTCTTTGAATGTGGTGTGGGTTTCAATGCTGTTTCAATGAATATGAGTTTCAAGGGCAGAGACATTTTAATGCTAAGTCAGTTTTCATTGTGAGACAATATTGCTTTGTTTAGCAGATGTCTGTTACTGTTTGTGCATTGTGCTATAAAATGTAAAAATAAAATCCAAATAATCACTGTAGAAGTAAAGCAGTATGCACACATTAGTGTTTATGGTAAATGGGGTGAAATAACCAGGTAATGGGACATTGGAATGGCTGCAGGGGGACTCTGGTGTCATATTTTGGTTGTCTGTTCTTCAGTTTGTGTTTGAAAGTTGGTATCCCACAATTCCATTAGAGTGGGTGAGGTCACATAATTCTGTATGCAAATTAGATGTTAATCAGCATACATATTTGTACCTATTTTTCATGGGCCTTGTCCAGATTTTTGAAGTTTCCAGGTTGAGAGGTATGACCCAAACAATTGAGACCTCCAAAGCAGAAATGCACTTGACCACCACAACACAACACTAATCATGAGACACATAACTTTTCTAAACAGTGTGCCAGTCAACCAAACCCCCTAAGGCAAAACAGCATGCCCAGCACGCTAGTCATAGGTGACTCGATAGTGAGGCACACTGATGTCCCATCTCATTAGGTTGAATAAGAAGAAAGTAACAGTCAGCTGCCTGATAGGTGCCAGGATCCACCACATAATGTACCCATTCAGATTCCTCAACAACAGGTACAAATATGATTCCGTCATTGTACATGTGGGTATGAATGACCTGAGATGCACCTCCCTGGACTACATGAAAAGAGATATGGAAGAGCTCTCAGATTATGTTGCCCAGGCAGATATGATCCTAGCCTTGAGCAGCGTCCTACCATCACCCAGAATGATACCACAGTACAAGCAGAAAATGATTGATTTCAACAATTGGTTAAGTTTCTGGTGTCATTCTAAGGGGATCCATTATCTGTCTGCCTGGGATGACATGATTGACAGACCTCGATGCTTTGCCAAAGATGGCCTGCATCTGTCATCCCTGGGCTTCCGGATATTGGTCAAGGCTCTTGCCACCCGTATAATGCCTTTTTTTAGGCGGTGTTCCAAAGACCAAATTACCACCGTAACAGCTACAAACAAATGCAATCTGAGGGTCATGCTGCTCACCGCTAGAAGCCTAAATCTCAAAATGCACTCACTCAAAGCACTCCTTAAAATAAAGAACATCAACATTTGTGCTGTAACAGAGACCTGGTTCAAGGCAACAGAAAGCACCCCTGCACTACCAGGCTATAACTCATTCCACACCTTTTGGCCTCAGAACTTGGACTGAAGCTCCAAAGGTGGTGGTGTTTCCATATTTATAAAAGATGCACATACCTCCAGACTGGTAGCCCAACATAATGCATCAGAGATACTTCAGGTGCAGCTAACATTGGGTAAGACAGCGATTCAGGTTGTAGCCTGCTATAGGTCCTCAACCATGTCCCAAAACTCACACTCCACTTTCCTAAGAACCCTGGAGAATATTAGGGTCCAACCTAACACTCTCATACTGGGTGACTTCAACTAACCCTCCATTAACTGAGAAAACTACTCATGTACCAATACACTTACCCAACGTTTCCTGGAATTCATTAATTCCAGTGACCTGGACCAACTCATTCTTACCCCCACTAGAGGTAGCAACATCCTTGACTTGGTAATTACTAACATGAGTGACTGTTGCTCTACACAAATAGTCAACTCCTCCCTGGATAGATCCGACCACAAAATAATCAACTTGGAAATTCACATCCCTCTCACCCCCACCCCCCACCCCCCAAAAGTAACCACCAAGCCAACTTTAGGTTCCTAAAAACAGAGGTGGATAACTTCACGGCACCCATGCAAATGGAGAAAAGTTGCATGACCGCCAAATCATATACCAATGCACTGTACAAACACATACACAAATGCATGGATCTCACCATACCCAATAGAACCAAGATGCTCTCCTCCAGAAAAAGGAAGCCAATCTGGTGGTTCCCTGCCATAAATAAACTCTACAACAGAAGGAGGAAACTGATGTGGAATAAGGTGAAGTCCCAAGACTGGAAAAACTCCCTTATCAGCCTTAACAAAAAGTAGAGATCCCTCATCAAATCTTCTAAAGGTAGCTATGAAAACAGAATTGCAGCCAATAGTAAAGACAACCACAAGGTCTTCTACAGTTATGTAAAGAATCTCCACAGCAATACCCAGATTTGCTCTGAGCTGCTGCACAATGGTACCTCCTATACAAAGCCAACAGATATTTCCAATATACTGGTTGACAGATTCAGTGCCAACTTTACCCCTCTCTCCCCCACCAAAGGACCAATCACAATACCAGTAGATTGCCAGGCACCCAGTATTACTGCTGCACAGGTTAAAACAGCACTGTCCAAGGCTGAGAATACAGCTTCTGTGGGACCTGATAATATCCCTGGCTGTGTTCTACATGAACTACAGAGCGACCTGGCACCTCATCTATGTGCCTTGTTCAATCACAGCCTCATCTCAGGCTTTGTTCTTACCAAATAGTGCACTGCTACAGTCTTCCCTCTCCACAAAGGAGGAGTGACTACAGACCCTGGGAACTATCGCCCCATTAGCCTGATGAGTCTGATATGCCAAGCTATGGAACACATCATCATGGACCTAATAAACAAGGATATCGGGAATCTCCAAACTCTGGATCCTACACAGTTTGGTTTTGTGAAGGGTAGATCATGCCTGCTCAACTTGGTCGACTTCTTTGAGTCAGTCACCAGAGCAGTGGATGAAGGCAAGGTGGTTCATACAGCCTACTTTGAGCTGGCCAAGGCCTTTCATACCATTTCCCACTCAGGAATCATAGAAAAACTCAGTAAGCTAGGCCTCAACCCCTATATTACTAGGTGGGTTGCAAACTGGCTCACAGATAGAACCCACAGTGTGAAAGTAGCTGAATCCAAGTCAGACTGCAGACCAGTCATGAGTGAAGTCCCACAGGGTTCGGTCCTGGGTCCTCTCCTGTCTGGTATCTACTTCTCTGAAGTCCAGGCCAACAAGAAGGGACTCTGGCTGACAAACTTCTCAGACAATTGTAAGTTGGGAGCTATTATCAACTCCCCAAGTGATATTGACATCCTACAGAAAGGCCTCACTGAGACCAATGACTGGTTTCAGAGCGATGGCCTTAGGCTCAATGCCAAAAAATGTGTTGTCATCCCCTTTGAGAAAAACCCAGTTCCCATGAATTACCACATTGATGGTAGTCCACTGAACACAGAAGGCGTTATAAGAGATCTGGGAACACAGGTTGACAGCAACCTCTCTTTTGACCACCACATTGCCACTGTGGCCAGGAAGTCCTTGTATGTGACACATCTCATTGCAAATAGTTTTGCATCCAGGAAGAAAGAGGTCATTGTCTCCCTCTACTCTTCCCTCATTAGGCCATTATTCGAGTACAATACTCTATTTGGCATGTACCTCATTAGACACCTGCAACAACTGGACAGACTGCAAAAGTACCTCACAAAGAGGATCCTAGGCCTTAAACACTTGTCCTATATGGACAGACTCAAAAAAACTCCAGCTATTCTCTGTCTCATATCACCTACTTAGAGGCGATCTCTGCTTGACTTACAAAGCCATGTCTGACCCAGCCCTGTTAGAAATGCTAAATCTAAAGAAATCACAATCCCTCCGCACCACATGCTCCAGAGACCTCAACCTCATTACCACAATCAACAGAACATGCTGGAGGGACAGGTTCATAACCCAGAGACTGCCCATGCTATGGAATAGACTTCCCTTACATGTCAAACAGAGCACCTCACTGGTCCTCTTCAAGAGAAATCTTGATGACTGGATGGGAAATAGAAAATTCACCCTGGGGATCACTCCAGTGGCTCTACTCGACAGAGGCACTGAGATCAAATGTCGGGTTGCACAATGCCAGGGTAATCCTATGGGCTAGGTTTGTAAAGGCTCCAGGGCCATTAGCCTAGTACCCACCTATGAACCTATTAAAGTCTATAGATGTTACACTGTCTCTCTGATAATGTGCTTATATTTTTCCATCATTTCTTCATCCTCTTTTTTAAACGTGTTTCTGAGTATCATCTCACATTCGGACTGGAAATGCGAAGAGTTATGCACTATTTGGTATTCAAATGTTATGATAATTAGATGTCAAGATTTTTAGCTGGATATTTTTCAAGGCTCTTCTTTCCTATTTTCAATGTCTACAGATTGAGAGGTATGGTACAAGCCCACCATATTAGAAGTAGTCAATAAAAGCAGTGTCTCAATATTCTTAAAAAAAAATATCACCTCCATTCTCATTAGACAATTTAATGATTTGGAACTCGTCCACATTCAACTTACTAAAAACAAAACCCTTTATCACATCATGGCTAATTGCAGGACCTACTCTGTGTCCCTCCATAAACCATACTTCCTACCTCGCCACTGTGGAATCCCTATGTTTTCACCTAAGCACCATTGTCCTAGGAGACTCCAGCTATCACACCATCAACTAAGAGACTTATACATCCTCAAACATATGTCCACAGATTTCTAGACTTCACAAATACAAACTCCCTGGTACAGTTACCCTACACCCCAATCAGGGGAGACAAAATCCTTGACTTGTTCCTTACCAGTGTGGAACAACTCTTGACGCCTGATTATTGTAACCTCCTGCTTGCCTGGTCAAATTGGACCACAGTCAGTCAGTCGCATTCACTTTAACACTGAAACTAGAAGCATCCTCTAATACCTCAGTATTCAGAGACTTTACAAAGGATTAAATACTAAAACTGACAGATGACCTGACAAAATCCAAAAGCCCCTTTCGCCTCCATGATTCTACTGCTTATGAGAAATTCTTTATTGCCAGGTTCTGTGTACAGGTAAATAGTTACATAGATGCAGCTGTCCCCCTCAGAAATAAATACAGTGCAAAATTCAAAAATAAACCCCTATGGTGGGGGACTAAATAATAAAAGAAAAAAAAATGATTGCACCCAAAAATGCATCTAATTCTTAAGAAACCAAAAATACTTGTGCTGAAGAAAACAAGAAGCTCCTAATCTTAATCAAATCAACCAAAGCCAGACACGAGGTAAAAACAGATACCCAAGTGAAAGATAACCACAAAGCCATCTTTAGCTAAGTTAAAAATATCAGAAACAATGCCCATCACTGTACAGAGCTAATATGAAATGATATCACATAGTCAGACTCAGAAAACATAGCCAGTCTGAGATCACTAATTCAAATTTCCACATCTTTCTCCTCCTCAAATCTCTAAGGACAAGTTCTCAAGGTACTACGCAAGTCCAATAACACTAGTTCTATGGAGCCAGATAACATCACAGGCTGCATACTTGCTAGGCTGAAACATGAGTTTTCAGACCCCCAACAGAGGCTATTAAACATAAGCTTTAAAAAAGGTTTTGTGCCAGATGAATGGAAACAGCAAAAGTCGTCCCCTTGCATTAAGATGGAGTTACAGCATGTCTGGGTAATTACAGACCCATAAGCCTGACCAGCCTGAATTGCAAGGCTATGGAAATGATCATTAGGGAGCTAATAAATAGGGATACAGGTGACCTACAGACTCTTGCCCCAACCTAGTTCAGATTTGTCAGGGGCAGATCCTGCCTACTTTACCTGACTGACTTTTTCAAAAAAGGCCACTGAAAAAATGGGTGAGGTAAATCAATGCATATTGCCTATCTGGACCTTGCAAAGGCACTCAGCACCATACCAAACTCTGGCATCATAGATAAATTCTCACAGCAAATTTTGAACCTTATGTAACCTTTGGCTGCAAAAATACCTCACAAAGAGGATTAACGGCCTCACCTTCTCAAAAAACTCCAGCTTTACTCAGATGCATATCGCTTACTCATAGGCGATCTCTGCCTAACATACAAAGCTATGTCAAACCTAGAGCTGTTGGACATGCTCCACTTAAAGAAATCCCAATCCCTCTGAGCTACACGCTCTAGGGACCTAAACCTTGTCACCACAATAAACAGAACATGCTGGAGGGATAGATTCCTGTCCCAGAGACTTCCCATACTCTGGAACAGACTACCTATCTATATCAAACAAAGCTCCTCATTAGCACTCTTCAAGAAAAATCTTGATGATTGGATGGGAGATAGGAAATTCTCCCTGGGGATCACTTCTGTGGCTCTACTCAACAGGGGCACAGGAAAATAATTTTCTTGGGTGGCGAAAGCCAGGGTACCTTTTTGGCTATGCTTATATAGGCCCTAGGGCCAATAGCCTAGTACCTACCTATGAACCTTTGGATAGCAAATCAGCTCAAAAATAAACACAGGAAGTAAGAGTGTGTGGCTTTACCTCCTCCAAAAACCTGCTACTAGTGGGGCGCACCAGAGTTCAGTTCCTGGGCCACTTCTTTGTCACTGACTTCTCAAAGGTCAAAGCTAATGTTAAGAGATAATGGATGACCAAGTCTGCAGATGACTGAAAACACGTTGCCATCATAAGCTCCTCAGAGAACACCATGACAGTGCAAGAGAGACCATCCCAAATAAATGTTTGGTGCCAAAACCATGGACCGAAACTAAATGACAAAAATGTGTAATCATATCCTTTTGTAAGTATGACTCCCTTTGTAACTACCACATTGACCACACCCCCTGAAAACTGATCCCATAGTTAGAGATCTGGGAACCTTTGTCAACAATAAACTTTACTTTGTTCACTCCATATCCACTTTGCAAGGAAGTTATTTTTCATCGCACAGTTTATACTGAACAGTATGGCATCAAAATGTGGAGATGTTATTATTCCTCTGCACTTCGCACTTATTAAGTCGATTATTGAGTATAGTGTCTTTTGGATGCATACCTGTTCAAGCACTTTTCATAGCTGGAATGACTGCAATGCTTCCTCATTTAAAAAAGTCAAAGGCCTTAATCATGAAAATTATGCAATCCCTTTCAAAGTCTTGTCTCTCTGCTCTGGGCAATGGGATACCAGCTTATTCATTCAGGGATGCTGGCTTTATGGCAGATGCATGATGACTAACAGAGGCACACAGACCCCTCCAACCATTAGCATGGGTCCCCAGCATAGGTCGGTGTAGGGTGGGTCCCCAACTCACTAATCACTAGCAAATACCCATGCTGATTTGTAGCAACATTAGTCAACATGACCAGATCATTTAGAGCCAATTTCTACACCATTGAGTGTCTAGCCTTGATATGGCACACAGTTCACGATCTGTGTTACCTTTTCTAGAGGATGTTGCATACCACAGTTGATGTCTAAAGGTCTACACAAGTCTTCCCCCAATAGGCACTGCCTAGAGTCTGGCTAAGCCCATGACTCCATTCATTTGTTTGATGGGTTTGAGGTGGAAACACCCAGCATGTTTTGAAAGGTAACAGGAATCTCACAGAGGCCTGGGGAGAACGCTCAAGCTCTACACACACACACACACACACACACACACACACACACACACACACACACACACACACACACACACACACACACCTCTAAATGCAGTTGACAGCCTATTAATACATGTACAATTCCATTCAACCCTCTGGGTTTGTTTTAAAGAGGGGATATGGATCTGCATTGCTTAAAATGGGGTAAGAGTCTATTCCATAAATAGGGGATCCTTTTGGAAGGATACCTGTCTCACCAGTAGGTTCTGTTACTTTTGAAGTGCAAATTTAGATCCTTTGATCCTCTGTTTGTAGTGTTACTATTTTTATAGATATGTAGGAGTTTGGCAGTCTGATTTCATACATAGCCCTAAAAGCTAACAAATTGCTGTGTGAGACTCTGTAAAACACTGACAATAGTGATAGGGGTGACCAGGTGTTTGGGATAAATTAAGGAGTATATACCAGAGAGTTTCATTTGGAAACAATGGGGGCTTTCAAGTTGAGCTATATTGTTTTGATAAATACATGCCAAAGGGGGACATTATATTCTATTACTGCCCTAATCAGGGAGACGTTAGAGGGATAATGACTTCCATGGATATAGAGGACATACCCTTAGTGATTAGTTGTGCTAGGTAAAAAGCTTTTCTGATAATAATCGACATGTGGAACTTAAATCAGAGTTCATTGTTTACAAATGTGTTCAGATCACTGACAACAGTGTCAGCTTTAAGTGGAGTGCTAGCCGCTCTGGTGGAATAGGGGGATAAAGCCCTGACTACTGTTCAGGTGACCTGAGTTCAATTAGCACTTTAGGCACTCGACAGCATGGCAATGAATATGGGCACATTGGTCTTAGGAGAGGGATCAGGCTGAAGGAGTATCTGTAGTGGAGCTCTGGCAGATGTCAGGCTGGTAGCAACAGGATGATGCAGGCATGACCATCACATGGACATGAGGGAGAGCACAAGGTCAGGGTCACTCCACATTGCCCACCCAGCCTCATGAGATGACATTAACATGTGCAGGGAGGCAAACACTAGAAAAAAATTTCTGAGCTGCTCAACATGTTACAAGCTGCCTCGGACAAGGATGGCTGGTTAAATGGTCCAAGACTGGGGACCCAGCTTCAGTTACCATTCAGTGCTTGTCTGAGGGTTAAACCAAACTGTCTGGTCATGGGACTGCGCCATTTTTATGCCCATAGCATGCGTGCTGATGGGTCAATAGTTGGGATGACCAAAATGAAAGCAAAAGAAAAAACAACTTTAAATGAAGTGCTATTGATGATATTGATGCAGGGATGTTTTTTTTACTTCTTAAAGGGTACTATGCTTTTTTTTTTTTTTTTTTGCATTAAGCTATAGGACACTGTCTTAGCACTATGAATTAGCATGGCTAAGACTATCTTGCAGGATGTAGTCATCAGCGGAGGAATTAATAACAGCACCAGCTTTACAGTCATTAGTAAACTCAGTCATCCAGAGACTACCATGATCAGACTGGACATCAGAGAAGAATAATCTGAATAGGAATGGTCCCAATGTGGAACCTGGTGGTATGTCACTGTACCAGGCCTCTTTAAGGAGAGTATGCTGCCAGCTCACCATATGAGTTCTTCCCTAGAGCCAGTTTGCTATCTATGGGACTACATAGGGGCTGATATTTAATTTGATTATCATATTTATGATACCAAAGAGTGGAAAATAGTCAAAGGATTTTGGTAGATAAAGGTTTTCAGTGTGTACTTACTTACCCAATGCTTTAATCTTCTCAAAGAAGTCCACCAAGGTTAGTGCACAGGATCTACCCTCCACAAAATTGAATTGTTTGGGACTGAGTAATTTCAGGCTGCCTATGTTGCTGTTTAGGAGCTCCACTGTAATCCTCTCCATTACCTTCCAGATAATGCTGGTGAGATTAATAGGCCTATACTTTTCAAGTCTGTGTTTAGGCCATTGTCTAGACTTCAGGTATATAACCAGTGCAGGTGATGAGATTGAATAGGTTGATGAGGGAATTATTTAGGCTGTGATTGACATGAATTAGAACATTTAAGTACTGGGCCCCACTGAGCTAGCATCCTTGGTTCTAGAGATTGCATTCAGAAACTATTCTGAGGTAATTTTGAATATTGCCAGAGATTTTGCAGTGAGATGAGCAGGAAGGGAAGAGAGTATGGGGTAAAGTTAAAGCAACATTTGTCAACCAATGCCTTCTGCTTCAGCAATGGTAGCGCCATTACAGAGCAGCTCAGTGCAACACTGCGTGTTGTTACTGAGATTCCTCACATGTTTAAAGAAGGTTTTATGATTACCTTTTTGGAGGATGTAATGTGTAGTTTATACTTGACCTTACAGGATTTGATCATATATAACAGATCTTTGCAAACATTTTTAAAATTACCATGAGAGGGAGGAGATTTAAGTATGTGCCTTTGGGCCTGACGTTTCCTCCTTTTATGTTATAGTTGTTAGTGACAGGATTACATCTTGGATGCTAATTTTACTTCTGGCAGATAGAGATGAATGCTTGTTTGTAGGAATTCAGGTGCAAGTAAAAGTCAGAGGTACAGGTGGCTACCTTAGCAATCAGGTCCCCAAGAAGAGGAGAACTCTTGGCTTTCATACTGTTATCTGACAAACCAAGATGACTGGGTTTGGAGAAACCTCTGGGCACACTGACATATGTTGCAGACTTGAACTGAGTATTAAAGGAGAATGTAATGGCCAAAGGATATGATTTGCTACTGAAAGAGAGACTTCATGCGTGAAGCAGACAGGTGTAATATTGGTGACAATAAATTAAAGGAGATTTGTGCTGCTAGTGTTGGTAGGTACTAGCTGGTCTAGTGTGTTGGAGTTTATTAAGTTTAGAAAATGTTGGGCATATTTGTTGTTTGTGGTATATGTTTGCTAGATAACAGATGGATAATTGAAGTCACCCTGGATAATCTGTGTTGCTTCCATGGTTATGACCTCACATTGGTTATGTAAGCATTATGAGCAATAGGGACGATGAAGGGGTTCCACAGTTTGCAATAATATGATAATTTGATTTATTTACTGTTGACAAAATGTTAAGGGGTTAAGTTCATTTTCATGCAAGGTTTGTCATGAGTGAAAGAGATTATAGAGGAATATGGATACAGCCTCCATTGCCTATCAGAATACATGAATGAGCAGTAGGCAATATCCCTAGGTAAAATAGTAGGCAGTAAACCTACTGTAGGTAAAGAGGAAGTGTTTTCCTAGTACTGGAACCAAGTGTCAGCAATTGAAAAAATATGTACATGTTCAAGGATCAGAAAAACTTCAGGATCAGATATTTTCTTATTTATACGTAGCAGGTGGCCATATTTAAGTAGTCCCAATATTAATTTGTTAAGATGGAGAGACTAGAAGACTAGCTTTGCCTGAAAAAGGTATTATGGATGAGTATATATAAATAACAGGTTATAAGAGAGAACTTTCTCAAATGGAGGGATCTCCCTGCAAGAAAAAATGCATTTTATTGTATTTTCCATCCAGACCATTATGAGCAGTTGTGTCCATACAGCTGTAACTTTATCTGAAGACACTTTGTGAAATCATCTTTGGACCATTCGGATTATACATTTGTGGACATATGTAGAAAAAATGAGGACAGGATAAAAACAGAGCCACAGATATTTGGAAGCTTGGACTAATCCATTACTACTGAGACCAAGTGCAGGAAGGCTTTTTCTCCTACAAGTTAAGAAATTGCTAGGTCTCAAACAACATACATTTAGTTTTGCCTAGGATGGCCCATTTGGTTTATCCCAAAGCAAAACTGGGCCAAATATTTTTGAGTTTGTAAGAATTCATACAGTGAAGTTGATAAGAAACACAAATAACTAGCATATAATAGCTTAGTCTAGAACTAAGTCGACATTCATTACCTAATTATTTCATTAATTCTGTCTACAGTGCAATTAAAAGTCTGTTAAGATGTATAACACATGGCAAAGACTGCCAACCCAGTCCAACCATATGCTATTGTAACTTACTTACTTAATTTACTTATTTTGAGCAGTTAAGTGTACTGATCTAATCCACAAGAGGCCTTTTTTTAGTCATGGCCCAGTTAGAAGAAATTTGCAAAATGAAGGTACAGTGTAATACAAAGTAAAAAAGTAAAACTGTCATTCACAGGTCTGACATATACTAACTAACAAAGAACTATGCAATTAGTATGAATGTTTCTACTCTAGTTAGTGAAAAATAGTTATGCTCATAAATTCATAACTTATGTACCAGTGTTAAGGCCATATGGCCATCTAGTGACCCTGACTCCAAGATTTCTGGATCAAACACTTTGTCACCAGCCAACAAATCTAGTTGTTTTTTTAAAGGATTCCAAGTTCTTACTGTCTCAAATATGAGGTGGCAGCTTATTTCATAATGTCACCAATCATTGAGTTAAGTAAGAATGACCTAATTGTGTTGACACAGTATCCAAATCAAACTGTATAGATTGATGTGTGCATAATAAACTATCATTGTATACTTTTATGTCCAGGATAGCTTGTAATCTAGAGTTATGAAAGACATTACAGACAAATATTAACTTACCACAGATGTAACTACAGTGAATAGTAAATAAATTGAGGAATGTCTGTCTATTATTGTAACTGTAATATTTGTGAAGTAAAATCCTCTTGACTGATTTTTTTTGCACTCTCTCAACAATCCAGCTGAACTGCATTATATATACAAAAATATTATTGTCCTCTAAGACTGGCCTAATATATGTTTTATATAGTAACATGTATCCCATTTGATTACTTATGAGTTGAGTACATGAGTCAAATGAAAGATTAACTTTCATTGTTTTTCCCATGTCTTTATATATTGGATTACCTCCTTTAGTGGATGCTCTAGTAGGTACCAAGGTGAATGAACTGCAGCCTTTCCAAAATGCATTATATTGCATATGTCATAACTAAAATACATAACTATATTGTGTGCCCAATCACCGATCTGCCTCATATAAGTACTTAAATGTTCGATATCAGATTCATTTTGTGCAGTGAAACTTGTCTTACAATCATCTGCGTACTGACTTATCCAACATGTCTTAGATCTTGGAATGGAGACAAATACAATAGTAAACAATGTCTGTGCAAGAACAGAGCCTTGTGGAACTCCAAGATGGAGAGAAAGAAAGTCCGAGTTTAAGCCTTGTGTGGTTACAAATTGGGATTTATCAGTTAACCATGATGTAATCCAATTTACAAGCAATATAGTGACCTTGGCCTTGATAAGGCTTTGGTAGATTACATGGTGAGGAAGGATGTCAAAGGCCATGGCTAAGTCTAAAATACTGTGCCATGTGAGAGGCATAGATCCAGGGTCTTAGTAATTTCACAGTAAAAATGCACATTGAGCTACGTGCACCCATCCAGATAGGTTTATTGATTGAATGTCAATTAAGATTTTTCTTTCAAAAGAACTTCATTAGTACAACAGTTTTTACTCTTTGGTTCTTGGTTACACACTGGTGGACTCACATAGGCTGTTCTGATTCTTAATAATTTGAACATAAAAACTTAATAAACTTCTCAGCGTAGATCAGCTCTTTACAAAACATGTTGCTCTATGCCCAAAATGGTGATATCTGTATTTTTCTTCCCCAGTATTTCAGTAATGCATCTATCAAAGCATTTGCCCAGAATGGAAGTGAGGCTAATAGGTCTATAGTTGTTAACATCACTTTTATTAGAGATTTTTGCAAATTGGTGTTATAGTAAATGTTTCCCATGAGCTTGGAACAGTGCCTGTGTGTAATAGACTATAACATATTGGGTGTAATATAGGTAGTATATATTATTAATTATTGTAGATATTATTAATTATTAGTAACTGTATTGACAGGATCAAATCAGAGCCCATAGCAGTTGATTTTTTTATTTTACTGAAACTTCTTTCTATCATCCCCTGTATAACAGAACAAGATGAACTGTCAGGAATTGCAATGTTAATTGATCTGTCAATAGCAGTGACTATAAAATGCAAATTACTTGAGCATTCCATTTTAGATTAAATAAAATGAGAACATAGTTATAAACACTTGAAGTGATGCAGGAACATTGATACTACAGAAGCAAATCAAGGTATGAGAAACTTTTTTTCAAATTTTGAGGTGTGGTGGTTGTTTAATTCTCCCTTCCATTGCCCCCTACCAGATGACAAAACACTAGGACAAAATTGGCTAAGTTTATCATCAGCACTGTCGATGCACAACGTGAAAAAGTTATTTCTTACCACTGAGAGGACTTTATAAAAAAATAAAGATAGCCTGAAAGTGCAAAGAATTGAGTTCCACCAACTTGCAGCTCTAATGCCCCGAGTCTGGATGTAGCAAGAGAAGTAAGAGAGCTGACAAGGGGTCACAAGGAAATGGTCCTACCAGGTAAGGGTATGTTTGAGACCGGGCGTATAGCAATATTGATTCTGAATTCATATAAACAAATGGAACTGACAGAAAAACATCTACAATCATGGCATGCTCAATTTCTTCAGGAAAAATAGAAAGAGAGAGGTGAAAACACACACACCTGTCACTCTATGTCTCACCTTCTCTCTCTCTCTCTCTCTCTCACTGTTTGGCTCAATCATATTTGATTCACAGGGTATTAGTTGTTCCACCTTGATTTTTAAGGTGTCAGAAACAAATCACCACAGTCTGCTAGCCCAGGGGAATTTCCCATTGTTAATACCCAAGACTATAAGCTAGCAGGTTCCATTTAATCAACACGGACACCATAACATTTCATTTGGGTTCCATACTGTTCACTGCTTTCTCAGCATTGAATGTCTATTAATCTCTGTTATTAAGTATATGTAATTAACACAGACCCAGTGTTCTAAATTTAACTGACAAGATGCCAGCAACTCCTGTATCTTCCATATTACTCCCATTTCAGCTTTCTATTTAGGTGCCCACTTATTGTGGCCCCACAAACTAGGCTGCATCCTATATGCAGGAGTGTTATTGTGACTGTACTGGACAAATTATGTTACCATTCATGTTCTTGTATTGTAGGACCAGAACATAACCCTAAATGACAAGTGGAACAGAGTAGAGATGGAGGCTTTAAATGCAAACACTGAGAAGTCATACTCAGAAGAGCTAGCAGAAAATGGGAGAAAAGAACATTTTACAGAGGATTTAATTTATTGTTTGCTTACCAACTAAGTAAAAAAATGGTCTAAAGTAAACTCCCTTTTCAAACACTACTGATGCACAATGCAAAATATTGCATGAGATGTAGCAAAATTATATATTGTATGTAAAAACAGGCACATCAAGCTATGGGCATAGTACATTGTATACTCTGAGACACAAATAAAAATCAGAAGCACTTTAAATGCCATATACATTCTGGCATTATATATAGCCAGTATATTACATAACAAGCTTTCAGTATCAAAACTGACAGAAAATAATTCTAATTTGCATGTAATATTAGGGCTAACATTCAGGTAATGGGAAGGGCGTCTGGACACTGCCTATTATCACAGCAGTGTAACAGTCAAGTAACAAAATCCATTCTTGCCAGCAAGTTGCTTTCTTTTATGTGTGCTTTACTTTGGACTGCTTCCATTACACCCACATGTACTCACTTCACTTTTCCTGTTCTTGTCTTTCTAGAACTCACCATTTATTTGTATTTTATTTCTTTTTTCTGTGAAACTATTACAATTCAATGCCAGACAAATTGGGATCAATTTGGTTTATTTAAGCCTTTCTTTGTCACTGTACCCTTCAGAAACTGGTCAGTACTGGTATGTGTTGAATTGCATGCCATTGTCTGTAACACTTTCATTTAACAGCAAGTCATTTTCACATATAAGTGTCTGATAGTATTAGGGTTCTGCTACATGTATAACCTGTCCTAAAGCTGCAGTTCCTCTGTTGCACGTATAGTTCTGGGTTTAACTGTTGTGATTCATATACTGCTTGAGACCAGTGTCATTTTACAGACTGTGTCTCAGTGGTGATATGCTGGCTGCTACAGTTCGTGAAATATCAAAAATGAAAACCCATCTGCTAGTCCCTTTTGAAATCAGACAACATCAGCCAGCTCCAGACCTCTCAGCTTCTTAGAGAAAGAAATCTGAGAAAATCCAAAAATAACGGGTTGTTAAGGTTCCAAAATCAGGGACAGTTATTTATTATTCTTATAAATTTATAAAGTTGCTAAAATTACAGTTTTTTGTGTGTTGGCATGCATTTTCTGAGGGATATGAAATGTTTGCCATTATTTAGTGATATCGATTCCCAAAGATTTGACAGAAAATCACACATCTGAGGAGGAATTGACCAAATATATTAGGCAAAAATGTGGACATTCAGTGAAAATCTGGAGAGTTGAGAAGTATGGCCAACTTTGCTCCGCAAACACCTATTCCTTCAGCACTGTGGTCATCTACCGCTATCCTGTATGCTGTATTTTGCTGAATATATTGTTGAATAAATATTCAGGACAGCCAAGCTATAGAACCATGGCTGCTGTTCTGAAGTTAAGTGCCCATTACATAAATACACAAATAAAAAAACTTTCCATCTGCCCCTTTATGCTTATTAACCCCAAATCAGTACCCTTCACATTAAAACTGATAATAGGGTATTCATTTCTGTAATATCAATTCTTACTATTCGGGATAGTCAGGTGATAGATGCTGGCAAGCCAGCTGCAGCTGCAGTTATGAAGTAAATTCAACAAACTATATAGATAGAATAAAAAAACATGTTCCTGTCTACAAACTGTACATGCCATCCTTCCCCCATAACTTACATCTTTCACATTAAAATAAATACGGTAATGTTCAATAACGTACAACCAAATTATGTTATTCAGGCTAGCCAAGCAGTAGGAGTTGCCGCAAAGGCTGCAGAAATAGTTCTGAAGTGTAGAAAACATGTGCACATAAGCACACAATGAACAAAAACCTTTGCTGCACACTCAAATTGTTGTCCATACCCCACTCTTAGTGCTATTCACCCGGTGGGCCTTTATAGTAGAGTGATGTTGAGGTTGGTCTACCTGTAAACAAGGATTCATTTTCTCTCCTCAATAAAGAAAACAAGTTATAATCCTTCACTCCTCATCATCCTCACCTTCCCACTGCAGACCCACCACCATGCACCCCTCAAGTCCTATACTTAGCCTAATCAGACCTATAGTACCCACTTCTACCTTGGGGCAGAAACTGCTCTTCCTCCTTTGTAACATCTTCTCCATGACAAAGCTTTGATCTGTTGTTATGTGATATCAAAAGAAACTTTGACTGAAAGGACCTTAACATCTTACTTTTAATTAAGCATTTTTATTTTGCCTCTACCACGTGGACTATGCCATTGCCAGTATAACATTTTTTGGCTGTTGTTATTTTGCATAGTGACTGTGATCATAAAAAAAAATCATGTTTTGAGATGGAATGGTGTATGATATTTCAGACTTCATGGCATGCGGCCTTTATTCTGAAATTAATATTAATTACTATCAAAATTATAATTATGCATTTAATCTGGCAAACCTTTCCTCATAATTTTACTGATGTACATATATTTTCCACATTTTAACTTGCAAGCATTACTTCATAACTTTACTGAAGTGCATCATTTTCACATTATGCCTGCAAGATGCCATCTCCGGCACATTATCTAATGAAAGACTGCACTATCTTACACAGATTTATCCCAAAAGCCATTTTCACACATTAAACATGATTTGTAGAACAACTATAAAATAACCTTTTCAGCTCCCATACACAAGGTGTAAGGTACAAGGTTCGATCCTGACCTCTGAACAATGCCTGTTTGGAGTTTGCATGTTCTCCCTGTGTCTCTGTGGGGATCCCCCACCTCCAAAAACATGCTGAGTTTTTCCATCTCAAAACTCATCAAGGAATGGAGCTGTGGGCAGCAGCACAGACTTTACATGGTGCCCTATAGAGGAAAGAGTTCTAAAGACCAACCACTTTGGACATCTACTGTGGTGCGCAGTATCCTCAAGATAGGAGAACATGGATCATAGACTGCATGCTGTGATGAGGCTAGCCACTGACAGTGTAAAATTTGGCTCTAGGTGATTCAGTCATGTTGACTAATGTAACTAAAATGGGCATGAGTAGTTAACTGTAATAAGTGGGTTGAGGACCTGGGTTACTCCAACCTATGCCAGTGAACCATGCTAACAGTGGGATGGATGTATGTGCCCCTATTGGCCAGTGTGTGCCTGCCATAAAGCCCAGCAGCCCTGGGTCAATAAGCTACTGGCTGGCCAGTGTCTAGTTGCCCAGCCTAGGTTACCTGGAATAGCTCTGTTGGACGAAAGCTGGACGTAAAACCAATCAATCTGCCAAACATGAACTGAGAATTGCTACACTTAGTGTAGGTTCACTGACAGGATGCAGCTTGGAAATGGATAACATGATGATATGGAGCAGGCTGGACATTCTATGTATCCAAGAGACAAGATGGAAGGGCAGTGCAGCAAAGCTACTTGGCTTGGGATCCAGAGTCTACTACTCAGGAGGGGGACAGGCTATAAATGGTGTGGGAATTGCAGTGAGAGAGAGGCTTCAGAAGGCAGTGAGGGATATCATCAGAATTAGTGACTGACTCATGGCAGTCAGACTCCAGTGTAATTATAGGGCAGTATTCATAATCTCAGCCTATGCCCCACAGCAGGGCTGTGACAGTGAGGAAAAGAGTGCATTCAGACAGCAGTTGCAGGACCTACTAGATAAAGCAGGACAACATGAACTGGTGTTGATAATGGGTGACAAATGCACATATCGGGACAGATAGAACAGGATATGAGGGCTGCCTGGGTCCACATGGGTAAGGCAACAAGAATAAAGAGGGAGAAGCCATTCTAGACTTCTGTCTGGCAAATGTCTTGATAGTAGCCAACACCTGGTTCAGAAAGAGAGAGAGTCACAAGATCACATACAAGAGCAGCCAATATGCAGCTCAGGTAGACTTCCTCCTAGTAAGGAAAAGGCACTGGGACAGAATCCATGATTGCAAAGTCATCCCCAGTGAAACAGTTGGCTCACAGCATAAACCACTAGTTGCCACAATCAGCTGCAAGCAGTGGTCAGAAAAGGCTCTAAGGTCAACAGAGACCAGGCTGAAGACCTGGAGATTGACTGAAGAGAAAGTACAAAAGTTCAAGGAATTACTCAGGATTCTAGCACCCCAAGAAGTGGAGAAAATATGTGTACTTGAAGAAGAATCACAGTGCCTCAAAACAAGGAAAGCTGGTGGTGGAATGCAGAAGTCCATGAAGTGATCAAATGAAAGAAAAAGTGCAGGAAAAAATGGGAGATAGAAAAGACTGACCAGGCTAGGAAGGACTAATGTTTGGCTAACAAAAGCTAAGAAAGGAGTTACAATAGCAAAGAATAGGGCTTCAGAGGCACTCTACCAGCTTCTGGAAAGTGACTCAGTAGGTGGCACAAGGAAACTATATCAGGTTGCAAAGCAAAGACAGAAAGATAAAGAAAATAGTCGGACACCCTTCATAAGTGATGCCAGCAACAACCTGCTCACCAGTCAACAGGACATCAAAGGCAGATTAAAGGAGTATTTCCAGCAGCTTCTAAATGAAGAAAACCACACAGAAGCTGTACTGCCCAGAAACAGCCTACGATGAGACAAGAAGAGGACCCCACCCTAGAAGAAGTGAGAATAGCACTAAGGAAAATGAAGTCAGGGAAAGCAGCAGGCTCAGATGACATCACATCAGACATAATAAAGATGCTGGGTGAGACAGGGGCAAATTGGCTCCTGAGGATACTCATAGCAGTGTGGAGAGAATGGCGTATCCCATATGACTGGAGAATAAGCATACTCATGCCAGTGTACAAGAACAAAGGGGACATCCACAACTGTGGGCAGTAGAGAGGCATCAAACTCCTATCACATTGCATGACAGTTCTGGACAGGGTGATTGATAAATGGATATGCAGAGTAGTAGAATGTAAGATGGGAGATAAGCAGTTTGGATTCAGACCAGGATGCAGTACAGTTGACCTGATGTTTGCAGTGAGACAGATAGTTGAGAAGAAGATAGAAATGAGGAAATACTCCAACTGGGCAGTTCTGGGCTTGGAGAAAACATATGACAAGGTCCCAAGAAAGCTGATCTGGGCAGTACTGTGGTGGTTGAAGTCCCAGAAACATTAGTATAATTAGTGCAAACTATGTACAAGGACCCAATGACTCAAGTACGAACAGTGTTCAGCCTCACAGAGGAATTCCCAGTGGGAGTGGGTGTACACCAGGGTTCATCTCTGAGCCCATTGCTGTTCATACTGGTAATGGACTACATTAGCAAACAGGTTGAAGGGGACAGATCAACAAAGTTACTATATGCAGATGGTGTGGCATTGCAGGCAGACTCAGAGCAAGAACTTCAACAAAGGGTATGGGAATGGAATACAAAACTGAAGGCGCATGGGATGCAACTAAGCACAGATAAGACAGTGGTAATGGCAGCAAACTGGGGAAATCAGAAGAAGCTGAGAAGTGAGATAGAATGGAAGATACTGGAACAAGTAAATAGCTTCAAGTATCTGGGGGGGTGGTCGAGGAGAGGGGAAGTCTGAATGAAGAGGTCAAAGCTAGAATCAGAGGGGCTGCTGCCAACTGGCATAGAGTCTCAGGTGTAGGCTATGACAGAAGAATGCCAAAGAAGCCGAAAAGTAAGGTGTAGAAGACATTGATGTGACCAGCACTACTGTGTGGTACAGAAACCTGGGCAACAAAGGCAGAGCAGATGAAGCTAGAGGTGATGGAAATGAAGCGTCTGAGAATGCTGGTAGGATGCACACTGTGGGACAGATGAAGAAATGAGGACATAAGAACAGAAGCCAAAGTAGCTCCAATTGCAGAATGGATCAAAGAGAACAGATTATGGTGGTTCAGACACGTGCAGAAAAGCAAAAGACAATCTGGTGAAGAAGAAGATTTGGGACAAACAGGAAGAAGGTAAATGGAAACGAGGACATCCAGCAAAGAGGTGGATGGATTGTGTGAGAGAAGATCTGTGACAGTCAGGCATGAGTGTTGAAGGAGACAGGAGTGTGGCACTGAATCGAGAGAAATGACCACAGTTAACATGATACCCTGACCCCATGTAGAAACATGGGAAAAAGAAAGCTGAAGATGATGATGCTGATAATATAGAATAACCTTTTTAAGACAGAATTGCACAATGATACCTCAGACTTTACTTTGAAAGTTTTGCCCCCAGAGTATTTCTAACTACCAAACTTTTGAGTCTGCATTTAACTGGCAAACATTTTCTTCTAATTCTGCAGTTTATAGACAGGGACAGATTTTTATTCTGTTTATTCAACATTTTACATAAAATCTGTAAAATACAACCTGTGATATGTCATAGGTGTCATGATGTAGACCTCTTAATGAGTATTATGAAAGTTTGTCTCAAAACATTACTAACTGACAAAAATATGATTCGACATCTAGTGTGTCAAAACATAGCTAAGTTTAACATGCAATCACAGCACACTACTCACACCTGACACATACCTAATGACCATGGGTAGATGTCTTTCTCCATTGGATGTCATGCATTCACCTCCTATTTACCTACAAAATCCTTTTCAGCTCCAAATGTACCTCACTGTCAACACTCACCCCCTTCTATGCAACTCATAGACTTCTACGGTCTTTAAACAAAAATCGCATAACATTTAAATAAGTCAACCAAGGACTCTTCCTCAAGAGGTCCATGATATAAATATATTAAATCTTTCAAAATTTCATGCAGATCTCTTTTCTCCTCTACCCTATCCTGTCACAAATGTGGTGTCACCTAATTATCCTTGCCACCAAAATATGCCAATTACCGCACAATATGTATGTTCCTACTGAATCACTCATCCAGCTGGAAAAAGCTTATATTTCTGTTTTGGTTCTCATTGTCATATAACGTAGGCTAAATTTCAGTGGAAACATGTCTTTGCTTTCCTATTACCACATCATTTTTAGATGCATGTACATACATTAATATATATATATATATATCTTTTAGAAATCGATGTGTATAACTCTAGCAGTATTTCTGTATTTCTAATTAACATCATATATCTATAGATTTGTCTTTCTGTATTTCCCATGTCTTCTCTATAAATAGGTCTTGCCCAGCAGAGTTAACCTGCTCAGTAAAATGTAAATAATTAAAATAAAATAAACTGCCTTCAGGTTCTCCTACAGTGAGTAAATGGGATAGTTTTCAAAGAGTTGAGTCTTAGTAAGTTCAAATTGTGTTGCATTGAGTGGATCCCTGCTCCCATCATCGAAACTGATCTTTGGTGCTTGATATCCAAAGTAACACCATTGTGCTCCCAATTTATGTTCAATGCATGTTGTCCAGAGTCCCTTCTTCCACTTCCTGAATTCATGTTAACCTCTCCCTTCCCAAATTCATGTTTAGTTTTTGTTATCCAAGTTCATGCTTTCTACCTCCAGAATTCGTTAACCACCCCCCCAATCCATGTTTAGAGTTTGTTGTCCAGAGTCACCATTTCCAGCTCCCAACTTCATATTTAGTGTTTGTTGTCCAAGGTCATGATTTCTATCTCCAGAATTCATATTGCCCCCGCCCCCATTCATGTTTAGTGTTTGTTGTCCACTGTCAAGCTTTCTACCTGCAGAATTTATGTTAAGTGTACCCTTCCAAACTCACATCTAGAGTTAGTTGCCCTGGATGAGCAACCTTCCCAGGAAAACTCCCAGTCCTTGGTGGTCAAGGCAACTCTCACCACCTCTTAAACCCTTGACCAAATAGTATTTATCCTTTAAAAGGTGCAATAGGCTTATATCACTCAAGTCTGGGGTTCGCCCCAGATATTGCATTGTTTTAATTGTGGGTTTCATGTCCTGTCTCTGTTCACATGGATTTCTTTTGAGTACTCTGCTTCTCTGCTTCTCTCCTATCTCACAAAGACCTGCTTTTAAACAGCTGTTTCAAATCTTGTATGCATAAACCTCTACATCTTTACTTGGTTACTGCTGAAAACTGTCAACTGGATCAATTGTCAAATAATTAGTTACTTAAACCTTTAAGAAGTCCAGTACCTTAGAGCTGAAGTGCACAGAGATTCCTTCTTTTTCTATTGGCAAGGTTTATTTTTATTTATTATTTATTTTATTTAACATTTGTTAACCGGGAAAGTCTGACTTGGAACAAAGCCAATTTTCAGCAGAGGCCCGGGGAGAAATGCTCCAGATGCATGTCTTTGTAACATGTAAGGAAACCGGAGCACCTGGAGGAAACCCACACAAACACAGGGTGGACATGCAAACTCCGCACAGAAGGCACCCCAGCCGAGAATCGAACCAGAGAACCTCTTGCTGTGAGGCAACAATGCTACTGCGCCATCCAGGTTTTTGTGGTTAAACAGAAAAGGAATGCAAGATAACATAAACTGAATATGTTATAAATATCTTGTGAAAGCAGTTTATGTTTCTTAGCTGATACATGCATTTGAGTCCCAACATGTTTTACTGCAAGACATGCATGCACTGAGCAAAACTAAAGTGCAAAAAACACTTGGTAAAATGTCATTAGAATATGTTAGACTGACAATGAAGGCTGAATGTTTTACTGTTCATATGGTTGTAAAAAGAAAATATATATCCTGAAGTGCTGGTTATAATGTGTTTATATAATATTATTTGGGGTAACAGAATATGTTGCTGAAGTCTGTTTCATCAGTGCGCCATCCCATTGAATTTTATAAATGTCCCTTGAGTTTTTGCAACATTGGAGGATGTTGTATCAATAAAGATGTTTAGGGGAGCCCTTGCATTGCAAGGTGGAAGCGTGTGACCTCACTTCATACATGGCCATTAAGTATTCATTTTTTAATTTTTGAAATCCATCTAAAGGGTTTGCCAATCAAACAGGCTTCAGTGTAAGCTACCATCCATTATTTGGATGCCTCACTGTCTTAATCTAACACATCTTCTCTTGCATGGCAGTTGTGCTATGAGTCCGAGATTACATTTCCATGTTGCCTGATGAGTTACCCTTCTTATTTCATGCTTCTGCTCCCATGTAAATTTGTATTACATTTCTGTATAGTTTGTAGTCAGTTAAGTTAGTGTCATACATTCTGATTTTAAATTTAAATATTTTTTGTTCTACTGCCTTTTCTTTCTTGGTTTCTTTTTGTCTTTAGAGTAGATTCATATATATTTGTCTTAATCATTTCTTTCAGAAAAGCTGAGGCAAGGAACAAAAGTATAGTAATTGGTTTAATCTCTGCTCATTGAAATCATGCAGTCCATTTGCATGACAGAATAATATCGCTATAAATTAATTACTACAGAAAGGCTTGCCTATTGTATAGTACTAATAATTTATTCTTTCATTCTCGCATCTACCTGCGCATTGTTGCAATCAATTACCCCTGCATGGAGACATTCAGAATTTATAAATATTTGTTTCACACAATGTTGCCCTCCTGTGCTTTTTCTGTATTGTTCTGTCTAAGGCATCTGCTGTTCAGTTTGACCATCGTTACTACTTTCGTAACCTTGGTACTCCCTTTCTGTACCACTATACTTTTGCATTGTTTTTCTGTTCCATGGTGCTTTTGTGTATTTTATTCTGTTGATCACAATAACAGTATTCTCCTGATTTTCTTTCTGTTACCCTGGTTTACATTGCGCTAGTTTTTTAAATTCAATTCTTTTTCATGAAACCTGTTAGACTGATTTCCACAAAGTACCGTGTCTTCATTTTTATCCTTTTGACATACTTATCACATGATGTTGTCCCATAATGTTTCAAACTTTGTCTTGTAATGTATTGCTGTTTTATTTTCAATCTACATTACTGTATTCAAGTTCGATTCCTGTAATGTTTTCAAGAACATTTTATTGGTTTTAATGTCTTTGTCAACTAAATTATCTTTAATACTCGGGACATACCTTGAATTGAGAAAATCAGTAGGGTATGCTTTTCTTTAGAAAAGGTAAGTGAGAAAGACAGTAAACACAGAATAAGAATGTACATGAATTTATCAGAAACATATCACTTGTATGGTATCATCCAAAAGGAACAAGTTTTTAAAAATCAGTAGGTATGATTGTGTAAAGAATACTGATAAAAAGTTAAAAATAAAAGCTACTTTAGAAACATTTAGGAGAAATGAAAAATAAATGCTGATTAATCTAAATGTGAAATAAAGTAGTGATTAGACAAATGACATAAACTGCTGATTAATCTGTTTGAAATAAAGTGATAATTGTAATATATGTAACTGAGGTGAAGTGCAGCCAGGAATGACCTATAAATGAAGATGCTTGGACAAGAGAATGCAGCAGTACTCTAGGTTTTATTGCGCAAGAACTGAGGATGTGGAGTGTTAGTGGGCACATGATTCTCAGAGCACTGATTTACAGAATGCTTTTGTTGCAGTAGGCGGAGTTGAGAAAGAGAGTATTGCAGAAATTACTTCATGTGATAAACCAGGGCTTTCAGCAAAAGATGTAGCTCTTAAGTGATCGTTTTGTTGTTTAAGTCAGTACCCATACTTGTTTGAAAAGTAAATGTTATTTCTGTTTATATGACATTAGACCCCCAGGCCAGAGTATTTAGTAATGATTTATTCAGGATGTCTTTGTGGGGGATGATGTACATCAGGATGTATGCTTGTAAAAAAGTTTTGCGACTGCAGTCTGATTTCTGGTTTGTGAGAAAGTCTATGTGACCGGTTTCAAGTTGTCATTCCTTCCTCGCAAGATATGTTCTTTACACTTTTTGCATCCAAAAAGTTTCTGCTTCACTACAGAGTTTAAGCTGTGATTGCTACAGTTTGAAATGGGGTGCAGGCACATGTCGCCTCTTACTGGAAATCACACCACTTGTTACAATGGTTAGATTTAAGGGCATGGCTAGTTAAATTGGCTGTGCGTTCAGAGTTGCCCTTTAGTGCCCTGAGATGTACAATCATAGGTATTATTGTTCCCTGTAGAAGGATTAACCCCCAGGTATAGGTTCATAGGTTCATAGGTAGGTACTAGGCTATCGGCCCTGGGGCCTATACAAGCCCAGCCAAAAAGGTACCCTGGCTTTTGCCACCCAAGAAAATTATTTTCCTGCACCACTGTCGAGCAGAGCCACAGAGGTGATCCCCGGGGTGAATTTCCTATTTCCCATGCAATCATCAAGATTTTTCTTGAACAGTGCTAATGAGGAGCTTTGTTTGATATAGATAGGTAGTTTATTCCAGAGTATGGGAAGTCTCTGGGACAGGAATCTATCCCTCCGGCATGTTCTGTTTAATGTGGTGACAAGGTTTAGGTCCCTAGAGCGTGTAGCTCGGTGGGATTGGGATTTCTTTAAGTGGAGCATGTCCATCAGCTCTAGGTTTGACATAGCTTTGTATGTTAGGCAGAGATCACCTCTGAGTAGTCGATATGCGATGGAGTAAAGCTGGAGTTTTTTTAGACGGTCTGCGTAGGGCATCTGTTTGAGGCCGGTAATCTTCTTTGTGAGGTATTTCTGCAGCCTTTCCAGTTGTTGTAGATGTCTTGTGAGGTACATACCAAAAGGGGCATTGTACTCTATAATGGGTCTAATGAGTGTTGAGTAGAGGGGAACAATTACCTCTTTTTATGATAGTCAACCCTTTTGAAACATTCAAAGTAACAGTATTAAAAGGAGTTGTCTTCAGTGTCACTATTATTTTGCAGGATATTATACTTGGTAATAAGAATCTGTAGCCAGGATGATGGCTGTTCCTTTGTTTACTGCTAATAGCTAATTAACCATGTATTGGCATATTTTTATGCAGTGTTTAACTTTTATCGAACATGTGCGACTATTCTTGTTGATACTGATGTCTTTCTCATTGTTGAATGTGTTAATAAAGAGAAAAAGTATCCCCATAGCATATAGTAGTTTGAATTATATTGATTACTCTGAATCATGTTTGTAGAGGGAATCTTTAAATAGCATTCCAGTACTTTGGTCATTTTGATGAAGTTTATGTATAGTGCAGATATGAAAGCAATTAATAAATCATTTCACTCAATACATTTTAGGAGTAGATGGCAGCAGTTTGAACTTATAAAACAAAAGAAGAAAAAGCGAGGTAACTTACGCTTTGCTTTACACTACTTTAACATGGTTTGTGACTTGAGTTAAACTGAGATAGGATACAACAGAAATATGCTCGTGTTCAGCTTATGACTGATTGCCTACAACTCTTCTTTATAAAGTTAATTATGCAAGGAGAAAGGTAAAAAATTGAACTTTAGATATCTCTTCTAATTATATGACTAGGTAAGACAGTGTCACCATAATAATGTTGTATTAAGTTCAAATGCACTGGCCTTTTGTGAAGCAGTGCAAGCAAACATATTCAAACCATTTCAAACATCCTGAGTGACGTACAGTAGTTATGCCCAGTGGCCCTGTTAGTGACACATTCCATATTCTGCCTCATCCTGAGTGCACAGCAGCCCAAACAGTAATTAGTTCAACAAAACTGCACTATCCTAAGAACCACATGGCTAGTTTTTATGTAGTACGTGCACTGTAATCCTCCCATTGATCATTTCCATGCAGTGTTATAGAGGGTCCCATGAGTCATTCCACATAGAACCATAGGAATCATTTGTGGTAATCATGTAAAGATTTCCTACAAGAGTTCAGTCACATTCCCAGAATTAATACTCCTGCCACTATTACAAACAATGATCTTCCTTCTCCCACCTACAGCTCTTTCATGTACTTCAAACACATCCATTCAAAAGTAGCCTCAGAACTATTCAACAACCTTCCAAATGACACCCCTTGCTCCAACAATGTTTATCCATGCTTCATATATCACTGCAAAGAATAACTTACCCATGTGATGACTTACCTCCATAATCCTTTTCTTTACAAAACATCTACCAACAATGTGGAAAACATCTCTTATTAAACCACTGTCAAACAAGTCAACCCAAATCCACTTTTGTCCAATCTTCATACTTTCAGTTCTAGGGCAATTCCATGAAAAATAATGTCTATACTCAGCTATCACACTATACCCATTAACACCACCTTCTCTCTCACAAGCAACATAGCTTCTAGTCAGAAAGTAGCACAGTGGCTGCTCTGTGGGCCTTAACTGATAATATTCTACTAAACATAGATGAAGGCAACCTTACCAGAACATTATTTGGGAATCTCATCAAAATATTTGATCTTACTCATCACAATCCTCTGAAGAACAAACTTATAGAAACTGGCATCACCGCAAATAGCTAACCTTCATTTCAAAACGTGCTTTAAGACATAGACTTCAGAATTAAAACAGGATCATCCTACAAAGATATGTCTCCTCAGAATAAGGGATTCCAGAAGGTTCCATTCTTACCCACTCCCTGTCTATTATCAATTTGTATTATTAACCTACCCAACCTCATTCTGTATGCTGATGATATCACTATCTACAGTTAAGCTACTGCCCTACTGAAATCCAAGCCCAGCTACAAGCAGACCTGCATTTTCTATATCAGTGACTACTTAACAACAACCTAATACCCAATCCATGCTGTTTGGTACACCCCTTAAACTATCACACCGTCTTTATAATATTAATGTTTCAGACCTGCATGGCTCCAGCAATGAAACTTCAACATCTTTCAAATATCACTGGCCCTCTTCAAGAGAAATCTTGATGAGTGGATGGGAAATAGAAAGTTCACCCCAGGGATCATTCCAGTGGCTTTACTCGACAAAGGCACTGGAAGGTCGGAAGGCACAATGCCAGGGTAATCCAATGGGCTAGGCTTGTAAAGGCTCCAGGGCCATTAGCTTAGTATACACCTATGAACCTATATCTCATTATTAGACTCAATCACTTAACTTTCACCCTCACATAGATACAATTCATTCATTCATTCATTCATTCTTCCACAACCCCTTTTTCCCATATTTGTACATGGGGTTGGGGTGTCACTTCAACAGTGACAATCACAGAGAGCCAAGTTTACCCTACCATGTGGCTACCCCTTCTGTGGTATAGATCCAGAATTAACTCCCCCTTATTCTATTCTAAAAACTCACTCTTTCTCTCCTCACCAGACAGAGCTGCCACAAGAAAAGGAGTCATTCTTTCTTAATTTAAAAATGGTCTTCCAATCACTGCTTACACCTCAAAAAAAAAAAAAAAAAAACTAATACCTTAGAAACCATTGTCATCTATGCCTGACTCTTTATCACAAATCCCCCCCATCCCAAGCACTACTTCCTCTCCCTGAGTAAGGCAAAATGGCTTGCAATTATACAATGAGCAGACTTTGTCCTAGGTTCTTATCTCTAGAAACTTCTTCATCTCCACTCTTTTACATCTCTGTCAGCAAAAATACATGAAAAAACTCTTCTTATAATCTAAGAAACTAATCACAAACAGTGTCTATCCTAACAACCGCTAGGACTAACCACTACTGTACTAACCATGCCTTCTCTTCCATAGATCCTTTGCTCTGGCAATCTCTCCTATTAGTGATTCTTCATACTTCTGAGCGGAGTATAAGATATCCTTTTTAAAACAAGCTCAGTACATGTGCTTCCCCAAAGGCCGGGTCGCCTAACCTCTGCTCCTTCAGTTTTCCTTTAGCTGGCCTTGTAGTATTTCTCCTGTGTTCCTCATTGTATAAAACATATATAGAACAGTATTGCTTGATGCAAATGCTTATCCTCTTCATCTCATCCTTATCCTCTATTTTAACTTCAGACTTGCTGGAATTTCTTATTGACTTTCTACATTTTTGCACTATCTGTGAAAAAGGTTTATCTGCACTTTGTCTGGAAGTGATCACTTGTGATCAGTGCACTATCCTGGTAAAAATAAATAAATAAGCAAACAAACCGCATTCTAAATGTCTAGTAACACTTCAAATTACAAGTGTCATACAGTTAATTATTCAAAAAGCCCGGTTGTCTAGTCCAGATAGCCTTTTTTACCTCAGAGTATTCAGTCACTCTCCCAATATCTACTGACCCATTCCATATAGTACCTGATGCAAAGTATTCAGTAGCCCTTCCAGTGATAATTTCCATAGAGTATATTATATTAAGTAGCCAGTGACCCACTGTGTTCTATGTCTTATGCTGAATGCCCATAGATCCTTTCAGTAACCAGCTCTGTACTGTGCAGAGTAGCTCATTCCATTAAATGTATTATTTTGTTTTCTCATTTATTTATTCACTCTTTTCCATGTTAAGTGGACTGATCTGTGAAGGCTCATTTAATTCATAACTTGGGTGTGCAGCAAGAAACAAAATGTAACATGATTTGTTGGGTACATATTAGTCATTAAGAAATACACGTTGGAGAACAAAGTTGTAGTTTTACTTTAAATGCAGTACCCATGTAAACCCTAGTAATAACCATTAATGATGCATGGTATGATGAATGTATAGAGACACATGCCTAACAGTTAGAAGATTACACACAGAATATTTTTTGGATTTTTATAAATAGAGTACCTACTCTATTCATGTGTGTGTGTGTGTGTGTGTGTGTGTGTGTGTGTGTGTGTGTGTGTGTGTGTGTGTGTGTGTGTGTGTGTGTTTATATTACACACACACCATAGCTCTCAACCTGCTAGCATAACATATCTGGACAAAGCCAAAAATAATAACGGAACAAAGCCCCCAAAATAGGAACAAATTTTATATATTGTTTTTACCAACTTAGAAAGTTGCTAGAATAAAAGATCTTGTGTTACCATACATTTTCTGAAGGATATTAAGTCTGAAAATCAAATTCCTGTCATTATTTTGTGAATTCAGTCCTCACTAATTCACCATAAAAATCCAGAAAATCACAAATTTGTATGAGGAACAGACCAAAAATTTAAGGCAAAAACCTGGCCATTCTGCAAAAATCTGAATAGCTGAGAGGTATGACACACACACACACACACACACACACACACACACACACACACACACACACACACACACACACACGTGTGTGTGTTATAATATTTAATTAGTCTTGTTAGCCCCAGTATGACTTTTGTCCACGGTGGTGGTGCTGTGGTAGCATTGTCACCTCACAGTAAGACGCTGACCAGTTCGACTCTCAGCTAGAACGCCTTCTGCGTGGAGACATGCGTGAATGGGCGTACCTTCATTGAAGCTTGTACGTTAGGGCTGGCAACTCAGCATGTAAAAATCAACTGCCAATCATTAGCAGACTGGAGTTCCGCTGTGGCGACCCCTAACCCGGAAAAGCTGAAAGACACAACAACAAGCCCCAGAATGACTTTTAGAATTTAGGTGTATCAGAAGTCGATACAGCTGTATGAAATCAGTATGTCTTTTACACAAGTATAGGCAAGGAACTAATAATAATGCTATGCAGGAGTAAAAACAAAAAAAAAATTGGATCACATACGGGGGAATCTTAAGCAAGATTAAAAGGAGGAGAGAGTTGAGAAAGATTTTCTGTGGCCCTATCTCTCATGAGCTTAGGCCTTTTTGAAATGAGGCAGATTAGAAAAGCTTCTCAACATCAGTAGAACAAACTGTTGGAAGCACAGATGGAAATGTATTTCTCCCTTTGTTACTGTATGCTCTAGGCCAAGATAAGTTAACAGCATGGGATCTTCATAAAGAATAGTTACACTCCGTAATGCAGAGCCCTGAGCTGGGAATGACCTCTAATCCTCAACTGTGAATGTTAATATGTGGATTCATTGGACAAACTCATCGAGTGGGTAGGTTTCTTGATACAGCACATGCAATGCAGTGGTGCTCATATTAAGGTGATGGACAGGAGCATCGGGTGCTGACTTGTTGGAACATGGGCTAAATTCTTGGCAAGGCTTGTAAGGGCCTCAGGGCGAATACCCTAGTAACTTCCTATGAGCCTATGATAGAGTAAGACAAACTGAATTTAACACTGCTGGATATTCAGCCTTGTTTCTGGATGATGGAGCTTAAAGCAGTGGAATTCTATACCAAAACGAGGGTACGATATCTTCATCAATAAAGTATTTTCTTGCAAAATGACCCAGGAGCACAAACGTTTTTCCATGCTATTGCAAGCTGTGCTGCTACTTAGTCATTGAATATGTCAGTGTGTGGTTAAAATACTAAGGTAGAATTAAAGAGCAGCCTGAGATATTTAAAAATATTTATCCTTTCTAATGTGGATCCACAAGGCTATTGTTTGTGTCAAGTTTTAAGGAGCTTAAGTAATCTCCTAGTTGTGGCAAAGATCATACACTTCTGTAAGATGTTTACAGTGGCAGTTATTCATTATATATATCAGGTCCCGACGTAGACCATTCTGAAGGAAGGCCTCACAATTTGATTGGTACCAGATAACCCATTCCTCTGTGTACAGGTTGCACACATATGACTTTTATTCTTCACCTCCTCTATCTATTCTTTGTATGACAACTGTATCTCTTGACTTCATTAACGTACCCTGTACTGAAACTACTGCTGTGTCATGTTTCTGTCTGCTATGCCATAGCACAAGCTCTCCTCAGTAATTACCTTTGTGTATTGGACAATCTTTCTTTGAGTTCTTCTGTACTGTATCTCCTACTTCCTGTACCATCTGCTCAGTGTCCAGAAGTTTCTGCCTACTGCTCATTGACATCATCCTAACCCTACATCAGACAATGTCTTCTGTATCTCCACATACTACAAAGATATCTGGCTTATGCCCTTCCTCCATGATTTGGTACCTGCCCCCTAAATGGCTGGGGGTACCTGAACTGGCATATGCTCAGGTCCAATGCTGGTATGTTCAGTGTGTCTGAAAGCATCACCAGGCATCTTTCATTCCTTACAGGTTTAGCTCACACCTAGATATTGCTGGTAGTTTGGACACAGAGCATCCAGAGTTATGTGAGTGCATGGCCTGAATTCATAGACTAGTTGGCTAAGAAGTTGAGACAAATTCTGTGACTGTTACACTGTGAGGTTTAATTAGGTAATCTCAACAGCACTGGTGAAATGGGAGAAAGTATACCGAGTGAAGGAGGGAAAGACAAAACCAGTGTAAGTGCAATTAAATATTAAGAAGAATGGGGTAACACTGGACACCAGATATAGAAAATGAGCAACACATTCCACATAAGAAGACAGAAGACAGTGTTACTTGGTTACAGGAAGTGACTTTATATGTTATAAGTACCTAGGGTAAGGGAAAACATGTGGATGCAGGTCACAAGAAGCATTGTAGAGACTGGGGTCAAAGTCATGAAAGGCACCTTCAAACACTGGGAAACAATTGCCATATATGGAAATGAGTCACGCAAAGGCACAAGATATTTGGGCTGGATCTTCTGCAGAATTTTTGAAATGGGGGAGGGAAGTTAACAAGCGAAGCTGAAGGAATAGTTATTTACAGGAGGGTTTTCCTAAGAAGGGGAGTAGCAATGAGGCTTGTGTCACATCTGATTGGTCAGTGACAGATAGGTGACAGCATTATAGAAGCTGTTGATATGTTAACACATACACCACAAACAGGTAAATCAATGCTTTCAAATCCAATTTACAGTGACACTCTGAAGGCTATTTATTGCTGCTTCACAGCCCTGCTTTATGACTACACCCATGCATAGGAAAGAGTAAACTCCATTGTATCATTCTATTGTTAGTTTGATATCTGCGTGCAGAAATGTTATAGTCGATATATATGTGCACATGAACACTAAACAGAAGTGCAGGTTCAAAAGCAATTTCAGCATAGCTTGTAGCCTGCACCACGATTTTCATCACCTTCATTTTAATATTACATGAAACAAACCAAAGTATTTCCTAAGTCACCTCCAATAAAAGGAGACTTGTAGCATCAGTGGACCAGCATGGTTAACAGAAATATAATGGAATTGAAAAAAAATAATGTAGCTAGACTAAGTAAATTTGCATTAGTACTAATAAATCTTAAAATTCTACTAGCTGTTTAGAGAGCTTAAAGGCCTATTTTCCTCTTTGTATATACATGATCACAGGAATAAATAGGAATAAAAAAATAATAAAGAGTTGATGAGAAATATAATCTGCTTTATGTCAATATTTGTTTTTGGAATTATTCCCTAAGTATCACTAGTGCTTTAAATCACATCTTACATCAGCTTGCTATTTTTGTTTCAATGAAATATTTAACATCACTGCAAAGATGAAATATGAAAGATTACAAGCAGACACCGTTGTAATGAATTCAAAACAGACACATTAGCACTACTCTTGGATTACTTCTTCACTTTCCCCAGAAGATCGCATTTCAGAGAAGAGAAAACAGTAAGTGGTAAATGTCACTAGTATTTTAGATCCACATCTTCAGAACGATAAAAAAACTGAATGTGGACAGATGGTTAGGTCAGACCTCTTACTTAAATGATGGCTCCTGGTCTTGGACTCCAACTAGTTTGATAGTATGTTATAAAAATAGCCACAATTATTTGTCTGTGTGCTGACCTAGTTTTGTTTGCCGTAATAGCCATGTAGTTAATATAGCAAGTGTGTACCTTTCTAGTAAAAAAGTAATGTTTCTTCATTGGTTTTCCTCTCTGTTTGCAGATGCCTCAA